>NC_052510.1:58700863-58729208 GCF_014356525.2 Nilaparvata lugens | reverse complement strand
AGGACTGCAGCGTTTTACTTGTAGATGCATTTACCAATTTTAGAGATTGATGATGGTGTAACAAACAGGAACTAGTATCTCGATTTCAATGAATCTATGTTTGGGCAACATGTAGGTTTTTAATTTGGTACGAGCAAGTGTTACCCGTGCTCCGCAAGGGTCTGTAGAGCCACAAATAGATTGAATTCAGTTTTATAGTTCCAAGCTGATATTAAAAGTATGTGATAATATTCACAATAGATAAACTATTTGATTGGGCTTTTATAAAACGTGAACATTGTATCACGAATGGAATGCATTTGTTTCGAGTATTGGAATGATAGTTGATTGATTGATAAAAATATAAATAAGCCTATAACCGTCCTGGTAAATCAAGAATATTATGCAAAATAGTATCTCTCAGCCAAAACTATGAGTTCAATGTGAAAACTGTACACAAATTTGTTGCCCAAAAGGTCTGGAGGCTCTCCCATAGCCTCTAGTGTAGTATATATAGAGGATATGGGAGAACCTCCAGACGTTCAAATTCTGCCCCGGACCCGGACAGATGTTAATCAGTTCAGTAGTTCGACGTGCTGCAGTCAAACATTGACTATATATCGTATCCCATACATTTATAAAGCCGTGAAATGTTCGACATACATATTCGGCAAACATGTTTGTTGAGGGGCTCAGGGACAAACATTTCTTAAAGTTTGGACAATCATTGTTTGTCAAAAAATTACTGTTTTTCCGAATATTTTCAGAGTTGACAGCTGTAAAACATAAAACCTGTTCTTCCCTCTTACAAAATATTTTGTTTGGTGACGCGTCCACACTGGCCACGGGCAAACATTGTTTTGTCAAAACATAATAAAATTTGCCCAAACTTTTCCAACAAACATATTTGTCCAACATTTGTTCAGTGTGGACACGGCTTTAAACAGTGGTAAAAGCCTGTGTAATGTTGACGACTACCTGTCAATTTATTGACCGAGCGAAGTGAGGTCTAAGATTCAAGTCGACGGTTTGGCATTTCTCTTATGTCTAAAGTTGAATGTTTATATGTTGCGCATTTACAGCGAAACGCGGTTAAAAGATTTCATGAAAAATTGACAGTTATGTTCCTTTTTTAATTGCGCGTCGACGTATCTACAAATTTTTGGGAATTTTGCATTTCAAGGATAATATAAAAGGAAAAAGGAGCCTCCTTCATACGCCAATATTGGATTGAAAATCAGACTATAGAATTATTATCATAATCAGCTGACAATGTTACACAGATGTGTGGAGAAGCCAGTCTATTGCTGTATTTCCATAAGGTCTATAGTTTCAAACAGGTACTTGTGGATGAGAATACTGCGTGAGGTCTACTTTTCACAGAACTACTAGTAGATTTTGAACTTAATGATTTGGAGGAAGAAAATGTTTGAATTACAATCAAAATACAATTGATTTACCAACATTGAGACAAACATACGTAACTAACGCAATTCTGTACATTAATAAAAACCAAGACAAATTCACTACTCGTAATACACCATATCTAATACGTCTACTAAATGTTTCAATAACTACAATAACCTATTAACAAGACTTACATCTTGCAAACACCAATTGTCCTTCTATTGCCATAGAATAATAAATTGTCTACCTGAAAAATTAATTCTAAAAAGAATTACTTAGTGTTTAATTTATGAAATAAGAGAGTGGGTATGTAGGAAAGTTACTTCGGACTTGAGATTTCAGAAGATTAATTGACTTTTTTGTTCTAGTGCTTACATTTATTTGTACATAAATTTATATTCTAGTGTTTATATTGCATATGTTTCTTCTGGTACTAATTAAATTGTCTTAGACATCCATCCTAATTACTTTTAAGATTTTTGAACTCTCTTCCAGAGCTCGAGCATTAGCTTTTCTGGGAAGCCCCATTATTTCAATATCAAAATAAAAGAGAGACATTCGTTGAATATGTTTTTAAATTAGTTATAACGTTATAAGAATGTTTTTGTTTCAATTGTTTGTAAAAAAAAGAATGGCAATAAATTGATTTGGTTTGGTTTGGTATATCCTTCAATGTCTTTAATATTATCTAAACTGCTTCATTAACTCCGAGAATCCAACCTAACCTTGACGTTCTCAATAATCAACACGTCTATTCCATAGTTTACCCTTCAGTCTCTCATTTTTGTTCGATAGCTGACTGTTCAACACACAAAACAGATCTCGTAAAGTAACTCGAAGGGTTGCAGACTTGTCTATTTACTGAGCAATGAGAGACTAAGAAGCAGAGGCACCCTTCCCGCATTGAAAAGATTCGCCCCCAATTTTCCAGCCAATCCAAAGGGGTAAGATGAATGGAGAAAACTCAATAACTACCTTCCAACCCTTTCGAAAATAATTTCGACGAGAGCCTTCTAGATAGCGAAGGAGAGGGAATAAGAGGGAAATGTGAAGAGTCATGGTTTTGTGTATCTATCTCATTTCCTGATGTGTCTCTCTCGTACAGCATCATCATCATCATTATCATCTTCATCATCATCTTCTTCACTTCAAGGATTGGGTTTTTTGAAAAGCCTATTCCGGTACCCATCTCTTCCACGGTCTCCCCACATCTTTTTTTTTCTGTAGGTTTGTAATATTAAGGTTTATTTCAACTCGAATCCTGCGATTTCTTACCATTTTTATGAGATGAGGAATGAGTCTCGTTTTTGGTATTCAATATTGCTAACAAACGTCAAAATCGCATGACTTAAGTGCAAATTTGATTTTACTCTTTCAATTTATTTGGTTAAATTGTGATGATATATTTATCATAATAATCATATCACGTGAATCATATCACGGTCTTATGAATGAGACAACTATTTTGAGGTCCACGTTATAATGACAGTATTGATCAACTTTAGCTCTGCTATCCTGTCTATCATTCGACAAAGCCGGTGATACTATCATTTTCTAGGTCCACAAAGATGACAATTCGTTTTTGACAGTGTAGAAATATGATTAATAATGCAGAGATCGGTATCGCTATTCTTCTATCTTTATTCAATGCCATTATTATAAGGGACCACACTATAGTACACCTTTTATATTATTCTTCATTGACACAACATTGAATAGAGGAATATTGGAAGGGTAATAGCATAGAGAAACAATAGCGTAAGTTGTAGTTATCCCATGGTATAGGGCGTTTATGTTGCAACTTCTACTGTTATCTCAAGCCGATTATTGTCGATTTTTACTGTTTTGTTGGGGTGAGAGTGTATGAACGGCACAGTATGAGAGACTTCGAGCGTCACACAGCTTCTCGGGAAAGAACTACGTGGACTATCGGCTTGAGATAACAGTAAAAGTTGCGACATAAACGTCCTATACCATGGGATATCTACTTATGCTATTTTTTCTCTATGGTAATAGTTGCTTCATTTTTATAAAATATTGAGTAGCTCTAGAAGATATTTTATGTTCAAATAGGTAGGTATTGTTTTTGATGAAAATATAAATAATAAAGTAATGAATGAAAATATTGTTTCGCTGTGAGGTATGATCATAAATATAAAGCAGATCTCGGGAATTTGACAGCGATCCAGAATGATACTAACAACGGCAAGTTTTCAAGCAGAGAAGAGAAGAAAGAAGAAGAAGAAGAGAAGAAGGAAAAGAAAGAAGAAGAAGAAAGGAAGAGACGAAGAAGAGAAGAAGAAAAGAAGAAGAAGAAGCAAGAAGAAGGAAGAAGAAGAAGAAGAAGACGAAGAAGAGAAGACAAAAGAAGAAGAAGAGAAGAAGAAGAAGAAGAAGAAAGAAGAAAAGAAGAAGAAGAAGAAGAAGAGAAGAAGACGAAGAAGAAGAAGAAGAAGAAGAAGAAAGAGAAGAAGAAGAAGGACGAAGAAAGAAAGACGAAGAAGGAAGAAGACGAAGAAGAAGAAGAAGAAGAAGAAAAGAAGAAGAGAAGAAGAAGACGAAGAAGAAAAGAGAAGAGAAGAAGAAGAAGAAGAAGAAGAAGAAGAAGAAGAAGAAGAAGAAGAAGAAGGAGAGGAAGCAGGGTGGAGGAGGGAGAGGCGGAGGAGAGGATGGGAGAAGAAGATACTACAGAAATATTTATTTTTCTCCAGGTAACTTCCCCATTACGGAAGTTATCTACCATCATGACAATTCCAAATTTGTTAACTGCTGCCCGGAGGAGGTCCTGTGACTTGCAGTTCAATGGTTCTCTCAGGTTTCCCAATTCTTGTAAGTCCCACTGAACGCTTACCAATATTATAACTTGGATTATAAAGGTGCGTACACCTTTAATAAAGATTTACGCGCCGCGAACATGAACAATTCACTTCCAATCAGCTGAAGCCAAGCTTTCTATAACTGTATCTCACCGTTTCTGTTAAAATACAGGTATAGTCAGCTGATTAAAAGTGAATTGCTCATGTTTGCGGCGCGTATATCTGTACGCACCTTTAGATACTCAGGATTATTTCATGATTCAATCGATTATTTCATGATGTGCCCAAAGTATGTCAACTTCATGATCTTAATGTCATCCACAATATCGAGTTGTTTACCAAATATTCTGAGAAGCTCTTCATTTATTACAAAAACAGTATTTCGTCATGAAAATCAACTTTCGATTCATCTAACAACAATATGGCTCCTATCCGTTGGTAGAGAGTTAGTGGGAAGGATATTTTGAATATTCTTTCCAAAGAATGGACATTGATATATGTCCAAAGCTCCGCCAATTATCTATAGTTATTACAAATTGCTTTTTTTCATATCATATACAGCTCATTAATTATTTTCTCAATTCATATTTTGTAAATTCATATATAATTTTGCTGTATTGTAAGCTATCTATATATATAGAAGCGAAATGGCACTCACTCACTCACTGACTGACTGACTGACTGACTCACTCACTCACTCACTCACTCACTCGCATAACTAAAAATCTACCGGACCAAAAACGTTCAAATTTGGTAGGTATGTTCAGTTGACCCTTTAGAGGCGCACTAAGAAATCTTTTGGCGATATTTTAACTCTAAGGGTGGTTTTAAGGGTTTAAAGTTTTTTTAGCATGTATATTCTTCTTATTCCAAATTATAATTGAAATGTCCATACCATATGTTAATATAGAACAATAATCTAGAGAGAGTACCTCTTCGAAACAGTTGTTCTGGTAACTAAATTAAAAATTCTGTCAGTTTGGCATTAAGTTGAGTTGACTTTGTTAGGTTGGCACCAAGTTAAAGATTGAAATGCATTTATCCAGGACCTCCTGAATACCAATTTATCCAGTTAGCCAAAATTAGCGTTTTCTCAGCTTTTCTGCGTTTCCTCACCTTTTTCAATAATTGATGGAAATATATTTAAAAAAAATAAGTACACAGGTTCAGCTGAGGTGGAAGAATTTTGTTCGCCAAAGATACGCCGATATAGTAACAGGTGTATTTCGAGATCGAATTGACATAATACGTTCAAATTCGGTACAGAGGTTCCGCTGAGGTCTACATGTAGGCGAGCCCGCTGATCTCATTCTTGGACGATCGAGTCGGGGGTCCAGGGGGCGGAGCCCCCTGGCTAGACGGATACGGCGAGCGAAGCGAGCCTGACGGCCATTTGTATATAAGTGTATAAGACAGTATATATTGTAATCTACATAAATAAAGTAATAAACCAATCCTTTAGTGATGTTGGCAACCTTACCAGCTAATTTTGTCCACAGCCATGCGGAAGAGTTCAGGTGATTTTTTGCCGGTCCAC
The DNA here is from genome assembly GCF_014356525.2 of Nilaparvata lugens. NCBI lineage: Eukaryota > Metazoa > Arthropoda > Insecta > Hemiptera > Delphacidae > Nilaparvata > Nilaparvata lugens. The sequence continues at coordinate 58,723,469 of NC_052510.1, read as the reverse complement.
TTTCTAAGGTTATGCAGCCAAGAAATCCTTCTTCCAGGATCTCTTCTTCCATCGACTTTTCCTTGTGAGATTTCCTGGAGTAGAAAGTACCTTTTACGGAGTTGCCAACGGATAGGAATCGCAAGAAGAAGAGCAATAATGTTATCATCGAGTGAAATGATTAGAATATTGTTAAGAAATGTTTTTTTTTTTTTGCCAAAAGAAGAAATCTTGCGCTGTGTACTTCAAGTGCAGTCTCTTCTTCCTCAGCCTTCTATACCAGTTAATTACCAGGAATTGGAATCTTGAAAGGGGACGTTTGTTGCTGTATCCAGGGAAAAGACAAAGAACTAAGTTAGACCAGGACCTGGGGTGGAATGCAGGGAAGATGCAATACAATTCCCTTCAGCTTAAACACATTGAACGGTGTCGGGTAATTATCCATGCAAATTAAAATGGTGTCCCTTTGTATTGTTGCCAAACTCAGACACAGTCGAAATGACAACCTCCTCTCCTCCCTCCTCCTAATCCTTCTTCTTTTCTTCTTCTCTTCTTCTTCTTCTTCTTCTTCTTCTTCTTCTCTTCTTCTTCTTCTTCTTCTTCTTCTTATCTTCTCTTTTCTTCTTCTTCTTCTTCTCGTCTTCTTCTTCTTCTTCTTCTTCTTCTTCTCTCTTCTTCTTCTTCTTCTTTCTTCTTCTTCTTCTTCTTCTTTTCTTCTTCTTTTCTTCTCTTCTTCTTCTTTTCTTCTTCTTCTTCTTCTTCTTTTCTTCTTCTTCTTCTTCTTTCTTCTTCTTCTTCTTCTTCTTCTTTTCTTCTTCTTCTTTTCTTCTTCTTCTTCTCTTCTTCTTCTTCTTCTTCTTTCTTCTTCTTCTCTTCTTCTTCTCTTCTTTTCTTCTCTTCTTCTTCTTTTCTTCTTCTTCTTCTTCTTCTTCTCTTCTTCTTCTTCTTCTTCTTCTTCTTCTTCTTCTTCTTCTTCTTCTTCTCTTCTTCTTCTTCTCTTCTTCTTCTTCTTCTTCTTCTTCTTCTTCTTCTTCTTCTTCTTTCGTCTTCTCTCTTCTTCTTCTTCTTCTTCTTCTTACTTCTTCTTCTTCTTCTTCTTCTTCTTCTTCTTCTTTTCTTCTTCTTCTTCTTCTCTACCTCCACCCACTCCTCCACCTCATCTTCGTCCTCATCCTCAACACCATCCTCCTCTTCCTCATCCTCTTCTTGCTCCTCTTCCCCTCCTCCTTTTCCTCCTCCTCCCACACCTCCTCCTCCTCATCCTCCTCCTCCTCCTCCTCACAAAGATGAGTGGGTTGTTTATGCAATTAGTTCCCTTTTCAGTCCGTAAGCTCGAGTGACATCATTGTTTAAAGACATTTCCAAAGTCTTTGCATTATTACTTGAATGCGATATTATTGGAATGATCGGTTGTTGTTATTATTCTACGGAAAAGGAAACTGACAGACAAAAATGAGCAGTTACTGGAAATAATGAGAGGCAGTAAGAAGATGGAAAGAATGGTTCTTTCAGTAAACAAATTACTTCGTTTTCCATCTCAATTCTTATTTTTATTGAGGGATCTTTGCGGAAACCTTTGAATTTGGCTTGATTACTTGTTATTATCATGAGGTTAATCTAATTAAGAGTCGAGATAAGTGATAGAGTACCAATAGTTGATGGATGTGGATTCGGAACCCACCTTAAACTAAAGGTTCATTCATCTCTCACTATCATCGTAATTATGTAATATCATCCTATATTATGTAAATTCATCTATAATTTTGCTGTATTGTAAGCTATTGTATATAAGTGTATAAGCAAGTATTATATTGTAATCTACATAAATAAAGTACTCAATCAATCAATCATCCGCCTCATTACCCACGCACAAGCCTAGAGCTCATGTGGGCATCATCCTCAGCGAGAAAAAAATTGCAGAATATAAATTGCAAACCATCGTTCCTCATTCAAAATTTCTCATAAAAATAATTATTGTAAGTACAATGATGAGAGCAACTAATGATAAAATACAATGAGTTAATATATAATATAACGATATTATGCATTGAGTATTTTAATTAATAATATAGCCCAATTCAAATCATATACTTGAAACAGTGAAAACTTTTTTATAAGATTGTTTAATTGTTTTAAATAAAACAAGATTATTTCATTTTATGCTTAAGAGTAGGACAATTGGAATAGTATCTTACGTCACAAGGACGGGAAGGGCCGTTTTGCAGGTGAGAATGATGTTTCTAGTCGAGGCGTTAGCCAAGACTAGAATTTCATTCGAGCACTGCAAAAGACATTCACGTTCAAGTAAGTCACACTATTTTCTGTCATAATAATCTAGAAAAGAATAATTGAGAAACAGAAAACATTACCTGCTTGTGCTGACATTACTACATGAATTCTAAAAAAATAACCCAGTTTACAAGTTCCGAATCAGGAATTTCTTGATTGTAGTTGACAAAACATCCACCTTGAGCGCTTAAAGGCAGCAGTTTTGCTGTTCCAAATTCAGAACTAGGAAACATACTCAACTGTAAAGAAAACATAAATGATTTTATTACAGTATATTATGCTGTAATAAAATTCATTTATGTTTATTTATTCTACAATCAGCTGTTTACCAGCTTGATTTCATGGATGTAAAACAGCTGAAATTGAATGACTATGACAAAAATCTGGTGTGGTACACTCACACAACTTTCCTTGCTCATATTTGAAACTACGATCAGAGATCTGTATATGTGTATATATAATTGTTTTCAAAGTACTTTTTCTTTGTGTGAATAATTGTGAAATTCGATGATTTTTTAGTCGTCATTTCTTTAAAGTCGTCAAAACAGCTGTTCTACAGATGAAATATCTCGACTATGTGTTCTTTTCATGAACTGCGCTACCTACCTACCTCATGCACGAGAAGGAGGTTCTAAAGTCCATTCCCAAGGATGGGGTGAACCCCTCATTGTTTTCTCAGAAAGGAAACTCATGCCAGTTGATAGAGCTGATATATACTACTACAGGGTAGAATTTGAGAAAAATAGGTCAAGTTTTTTGAGGAAAATCGTGAAAAACATGGTTTTTTGTAATTATCCGCCATTTTTCTCGAGAATATTACGGAGCTCCTGCATTTTTCCAGGAAAAGACTCATGTCATTTATAGGGCTTATGAATAGCTATCCATGGTATGAATTGAAGAAGAAAATCGTTAGAGCCGTTTTCGAGGGAAACGGTGAAAAAACATGGATTTTTTAGTCATTATCCGCCATTTTTCTCAAGAATATTACGGAGCTCCTGAAATTTTCCCAGAAATGAGACATGTCAGTTGATAGGGCTTAAAAATAGCTATCCATGGTATAAATTAGAAGAAAATCGTTAGAGCCGTCTTCGAGGAAAAACGTGAAAAAACATGTGTTTTAGTAATCATCCGCCATTTTTCCGCCATCTTGAATTGGATTTTATTGAATTTCTATTGTCGGATCCTCATGGTATAAAAAGACCTTAAGTCTAAAATTCAAGTCAATCGGTATTAGGAATGTAGTTATCGTGTTCACATCATACTCACATACACACACAACACATACACACACTCACACACACATATACACACACACACACATACACACATACACACACACACCACACACACACCACACACACACACACACACACACACACACACACACACACACACACACACACACACACAAACACACACACAACACACACACACACCACACAAACACACACACACACCACACACACATACGCACACACAGACCAACACCCAAAATTAATTTTTTGGACTCAGGGGACCTTGAACGTATAGAAAACATGAAATTAGGGTACCTTAATTTTTTTTGGAAAGCAATACTTTCCTTACCTATGGTAATAGGGCAAGGAAAGTAAAAATAATATTATAAAAGATCATCAGAATTTTGTGTTCTGCACATAAATTGGGACAAGACTGACCCTTTTTCAGAGTTAAGTCTGAACGTTTCACGAGGGTTGCATGATATTTTGAAATCTACGATGTGTGTAAAATAAAATGAGCTGACACTCTAAACCCTATCTCACTGTGCACGGAAAGGTGGTCATAATATACTGGTCGTATGGGACAGTTTCTTCAAGCGGAAGCAGTACATACCGCATTACAAAAAACGAATTCTCCTTCTACCCGAATTGGTATAAAACAGAAAAACATTAATGATATTTTATCAAACCACTTCTTAAATAATCATGTTGTGAGTTGGAATGTCATGAACTCTTCGTTCAATTTATTTGTCTTGAACTTCAGTTTATTTCAGTCTGGTTTTTTGTTAGTGGTTAATCGATGTTCCAATAAATCTGTGAATACAAATAACAGTATCTAGTCTCCTTGCCCAATTAAAATAACGCTTGAACAGGAAATTTAGGAGACACAAAATAATATTGACAGTATTGATACTAATGAATAAAGTTGAGCATTTGCTCATACTTCTAAAATATGGAGCATTTGCTTCATTTTCTATGAATAAACGTGACCAAAACACTCAAAAGGTTTTGCTCACGCTCATCAAAAAAAATAGTTTGAGCATTTGCTCAGAAGTAAATGCTTTTGCTCAAAATTGTATGAATAAACTAGAGCATTTGCTCAACTTTTGAAGCAAATGCTTCAAAAAAGGTAAGTCTAGTCTAGAGCAGATTATCACCTTTTGCTCATAGTAAAATAGCTCAACTAATTCGTATGAGGAAGAGGAAACAATATCAGATACGATCACAACCAATAGTTGAGAACTATAAAACTCTTTTTAGATTCAACCATGATATTATATCACCATTATTCCTACAAAAGTAACCTATTATAAAGATAGCCATCACAAAATAGGAAATAGGCATTTAAGGAGATGAGAGTGTAGCTATTGATATTATAAGAATATGCTGAAGATTATTATGGAGATGACACTTTTTCACGCTATTATTTCAAAATTCTAAACTCAACTAACCTAAAACTCTATTCATAAATTTATAAATAGATAATGAATAGAAATAAATTCTATTTAATAGAAAACAGAGCAGACGACGCAAACACAAGCGGTGCACCCTACTTGCATATTTAGCGCTTCCGTGAGGTATAAAAACAAAGTGAGGCTACAAAAATGAATCAGCTGATGAAAAATCTTCAAAATACGTAAGCATTTGCTCCAGAGTTCAGGAGCATAAGGTAAGAGTATAAGGTAAAGCTTATTCATATAAAAATGAGCAAATGCTTTGGCTTCTACCTTTTGCTCATGAGCAAAACCTTATGCTCAATGCTTTTGCTCATGAGCATTTGCTCCGGTTTTATTCATATGGGCCAAAGAGTAGCATAAATATACAGTAGTTTTCTCGTTTGATATGGGATATGATGATTCCAGAAGAATTTCTAACATCCACTAATGCTCATAGTTGCACCATAAAACGGAGATTTAAACGGTTTAAACGGAGATTTGAAGTGTTGGATCAAACCCAAAATGGAACACGTCAAATTTATTGAATCAAATGTAGCCGCGTTAAACATCAGAATACAGCATTTTATTGTATTATGTGGTTAAACGTAGATAGTATAAGTATTACTCAGTTTTGCAAAAAGATAAAATAAATAAATTACTAACTCCTCTCTGATTACACACAATTTAAACTAATTAATAGAAGAATAGCTCTGCAATAATTCGGTGTATTCAATGAAAATACTTCCTTCAAATAGCTTCTAGCACAGAATACAGCAGAAGTAGTTTATAGTAGATTATAGTCGTTCTCTCTGCGTCTAGATCCAGGTAGACAGTTTTCTCTTCTGTAAATCAATGAAATCCATAATCCTGATTTGATACTCTTGAAACTTCGTCTGAAGATCTCCACATTCAATTCTGAAAACAACTCCTGAGTTGAATTGAATCCAGAGAAAATCTAGAAATTCATACTAGACTAGTAGTTCTGTGAACAGTAGACCTCACGGAGTATTTTCATCCACAAGTACCTGATTGAAACTATAGACCTTATGGAAATACAGCAATAGACTGGCTTCCCCACACATCTGTGTAATCACTTGTCAGCTGATTTATGATGAATAATTCTATAGTCTGATTTTCACTCTGATATTGGCGTATGAAGGAGGCTCTTTTTACTTTCCTTGCCCTTACCATAGGTAAGGAAAGTATTGCTTTCCGAAAAAAATTAAGGTACCCCAATTTCTAAATTTCTATACGTTTCAAGGTCCCCTGAGTCCAAAAAACTGGTTTTTGGGTTGATATGATAAACCATATGTTTTCGTTGTCATTGATTCATTCATAAATATCAAATGTTGTTGATCCGTTACTAGTAGAAAGTCATGTTCAATTTTATTTGATTAAAGCTCTACAAATGAAGAGTTAACTTATTTCAATTTAATCAAATAAAATGCCGACAAAGAAAAAGACAAAAACGATTGAAAACCGTAACTACGAAGAAGATAAGATGGAATCACATATGACAAGTTTCTCAAGCCAAAGGAATATACTATCGACCCAGATTCGCCTACGGCAGAGAGAGAGTGGAAACATGGAAAAGGACGTTCGAAAATTTCTTAGAAGGAACGACAACCAAAGACAAAATGAAAATATTGGTAAACTTCTTATCACCTGCTTTATACGAAATTGTGGAAAGCTATACTTATATGAAGAAACTATATCCATGTTGGAAGATATGTTCGTTAAACCAAAGAACGAAATTTATGCAAGATACTGCCTTGCTATGCAAAACAACAAATAGGTGAGTCCATTGATCACTACTATTCTGAACTAAAAAGATAAGCTTATCATGTAACTTCACTAGAGTGTCAGCCGAAGAAAACAAAAACGAGCATATTAGAGATGCTCTTGTTTCAGGGTTATGTTCTATTGAAATTAAAGAGAAACTTTTTCAACAAGGAGATTTGAGTCTACAAGAAACCGTTTCCCAAGCACGTGTTCTTGAATCCGCAAAAAATATGCCGACTCCTTTAAAAGTACTTGTTATACAAACTCTGTTGAAGAAAATAAAAACATAAGCTTGAGTGAATCTTTCTCAGATGTTAATGCTGTAACCCAAAATCGACAGGCAATTGTAGAGAAATCCGTTCAATGCCAACGTTGCGGATATAAAAAACACTCAAATTCTCAAGAATGTCCTGCAATAGGAAAGACTTGTCATAAATGTTCCCGAATTGGACACTTTTCCCATGTGTGTAAAAGTAAAACGCTCAAAGAAAAAACTAACTACGTCAACTATTACTGCAGCTGGTATAGCAGTAATCTTTCTAAAGCTACAATTATTGTTTCGGTGAATGGAATAAATACACCAGCTCTTATTGATACCGGAAGTGTTGCCAGTTTTATTGATGAAAAATTTGCAAAAACAAATAAATTTAAAACTGCATCAGATTCTTGTTTATAAGATTTGCATCTGTTCAACATAACACCGCTACAAAAGCATGTGTTTATAGCAATATTGTGTACAAAGGAAATGAATACAACAATATTAACTCTTGGTATTAAAAGAATGCTGTTGCAATGTGATACTTGGTCACGATTTTTTGATGAATCACTCTACAATAAGTTTAGCATTCAATGGTAATAAACAGCCTCTTGTAATAGATAATAATTCTACAACCACACCACCCTTGAAAGATTGCCTCTTGGTGGAGGCCATGATAAAACCATGTTCCCTTTTCAATGACTTGACTCCCGATTGCCACCAATAACTACCCGATCCAGAAGACACCCACAAGATGACTATGAATTCATGAAGAATGAGGTCAATCGCCTCCTTACAGAAGGAATAATTGAGGAAAGCCAGTCCAGTTGGCGTGCCCAGCCTTTCATTGTAACCAATGGACAGAAGAAACGAATGGTCATAGACTATTCACAGACATTAATAAATTCACAAATTAGACGCATACCCTCTCCCATTGATCGAAGATCTTGTAAACACAATTGCCAAGTACAACATTTTTAGTACTGTAGATTTCAAGTCAGCTTACCATCAAATACCGATTCTTGAGAATGAACGACATTACACTGCCTTTGAAGTAGGCCGAAAACTTTATCAGTTCAAACGAATACCATTCGGAGTAACCAATGGAGTAGCTGCCTTCAATGTACAATAAACGGACTCATAGAAAGAGAGAATTGAACGACTGCTTTGCCTATTTGGATGATGTTGTCATTTGCGGTTCAGATCAAGAAGAACATGACAGAAATCTTAAGAAATTTCAACAAGTAATTGAATTGTATGGCTTGACTATAAATGAAGAAAAATGTAAATTCAAAAAAATCATTGAAGTTCCTTGGGTATGAGATAAAACATGGAGAAATTAAACCTGACCCAGAACGCCTTGCACCACTCATGAACTTTCCACCCCAAAGAAATGCTAAAGAAATGAAACGACTCATGGGATTACTGGCTCATTACTCCCGATGGATTAAAAACTTTTCTCAAAAGATTCACCCCCTTGTCCACATACAGAAATTCCCTCTATCTCAAGATCTGATGGAAACTTTGGAATTGTTGAGAAATGAAATTGCTTCCGGTACTGCTCTTTGTTGATGAAAATGTACCATTCATAATTGAGACAGATGCATCAGATTTTGCAATTGGTGCAACATTAACACAAAATTCTCGACCAGTAGCCTTTTTCTCACGAACTTTGTCCCAAAGTGAAACCAGGCATTCAGCTGTTGAGAAAGAAGCCTATGCCATTGTGGAGTCTATAAGAAAATGGAGACACTATTTACTACGAAAACAATTCACTTTGATCACTGACCAAAAATCAGTCACATTCATGTTTGGCACTCAACACAATAGAAAAATAAAAAATGAAAAGATACAAAGGTGGCGCCTAGAATTATCTGAATACAAATTCAACATAGTCTACAGACCTGGAAAAGAAAATGCACCAGCTGATGCACTCTCTCGTATATGTATTACAGCTGGTTGTTCAACATTGAACTCAGCTTTGGCAAAATACCATGATGAACTTTGTCACCCTGGTGTAACTCGTTTCTACCACTGGCTCAGAATGAAAAATCTCCCCTATACTGTAGATGATGTAAGGAAAATTGCTCCAATTGTGCAATTTGCTCTGAAATAAAACCACAGTATATGAAGACAAAAGGAAATCTCATAAAGGCAACAAAACCTTTTGAACGAATTAATATGGACTTCAAAGGACCCGTACAATCAAAAACAAGAAATAAATACCTACTGGTGATGGTTGATGAGTACTCAAGATTCCCTTTTGTATTTCCTTGTCCAGACATGACTGCGAGAACAGTCATAAATTGCCTGGTCTCATTAATATCAATGTTTGGCCTTCCAAGCTATATTCACACAGACAGAGGAACATCCTTCATGTCACTGAGTTGAAGAGCTTTCTGGCTCAAAAGGGATAGCAACTAGTAGATCAACGCCTTACAATCCGAGAGGGAATGGTCAAGTAGAGCGATATAATGGAATTATATGGAAAGCAATAACACTAGCTCTAAGATCACGAGGACTTGATTCAAATCGATGGGAGGAAGTGTTGCCTGATGCACTTCACTCTATTCGATCTCTTTTGTGTACTACAACAAATTGCACCCCTCATGAACGAATGTTCTACACATGAGATCCTCAACAAATGGACAGTCACTACCATCTTGGCTAATGAGCCCAGGACCAGTTTGGCTGAAGAAAATGAACCGAAATTCAAAGCAAGATTCATCAGTAGAAGAAGTTGAATTGATTGAGGCAAACCCAGAGTATGCTCACATTCGTCGCCCTGATGGACAAGAGTCCACTGTGTCGCTCCGTCATCTTGCCCCTAAGATAACACGAAAATCTAGCCGGGTAGAATGATATGATAAACCATATGTTTTCGTTGTCATTGATTCATTCATAAATATCAAATGTTGTTGATCCGTTACTAGTAGAAAGTCATGTTCAATTTTATTTGATTAAGCTCTACAAATGAAGAGTTAACTTATTTCATGGGTATTGGTCTGTATGTGTGTGTGTGTGTGTGTGGGTGTGTGGTGTGTGTGTGGGTGGTTCGTGTGTGTGTGTGGGTGTGTGTGTGTGGTGGTGTGTGTTGTGTGTGCCTGTGTTGTGGTGTGTGTGTGTGGTGTGTGGTGTGTGTGTTGTGTGTGTGTTGTGTGTGTGTGTGGTTGTGTGTGTGTTGTGTGTGTGTGTGTGGGTGTGTGTGTGTGTGTGTGTGTGTGTGTGTGTGTGTGTGTGTGTTGTGTGTGTTGTGGTGTGTGTGTGTGTGTGGTTGTGTGTGTGTGTGTGTGTGTGTGTGTGTGTGTGTTGTGTGTGTGTGTGGTGTGTGTGTGTGTGTGTGTGTGTGTGTGTGTGTGTGTGTGTGTGTTGGTGTGGTGTGTGTGTGTGTGTGTGTGTGTGTGTGTGGTGTGTGTGTGTGGTGTGGTGTGTGTGTGTGTGTGTGTGTGTGGTTGTGTGTGTGTGTGTGTGTGTGTGTGTGTGGGTGTGTGTGTGTGTGTGTGTGTGTGGGTGTGTGTGTGTGTGTGTGTGTGTGTGTGTGTGTGTGTGTGTGTGTGTGTGTGTGTGTGTGTGTGGTGTGTGTGTGTGTGTGGTGTGTGTGTGTGGGTGTGTGTGGTGTGTGTGTGGTGTGTGTGTGTGTGTGTGTGTGTGTGTGTGTGGTGTGTGTGTGTGTGTGTGTGTGTGTGTGTGTGTGTGTGGTGTGTGGGTGTGTGTGTGTATGACTGTATGTGCGTCTGTGTACACGATATCTCATCTCCCAATTAACGGAATGACTTGAAATTTGGAACTTAAGGTCCTTTCACTATAAGGATCCGACACGAACAATTTCGATCAAATGCGATTCAAGATGGCGGCTAAAATGGCGAAAATGTTGTCAAAAACAGGGTTTTTCGTGATTTTCTCGAAAACGTCTCCAACGATTTTGATCAAATTGATACCTAAAATAGTCATCGATAAACTCTATCAACTGCCACAAGTCCCATATCTGTAAAAATTTCAGGAGCTCCGCCCCATCAATGCAGATAGATTCCCAATTATCAGGCTTCAGATACAATTGAAACAAGAAAAATCAAGTGGAGTAGATTGAGTTTGAAAATCTCTACAATTAATGTTCAGTAACATTTTCACCTAAAATTGAAAATAAGCTTTAAATTCGAGAAAATGTGATTATTCAATAGCATATTATTGTTGATTCTATTAAATCATTCACTAGGAAGAGATAGCAGACCTCATGTGTGTTTCCAGCGTTATTGAGCTATCACCAGCTGTCTCATATCTTTGAATAGTAGACTTGAGATGCGCGAGTACACTAGCGTCAGGTGATCAATTTTCATAACGGCAAGGAAAGTTGTGTGAGTGCGCCACACCAGATATTTTCCTTTTATATTATCCTTGAAATGCAAAATTTCCAAAAACCTTGTACGTATATACGTCGACGCGCAATTAAAAAAGGAACATACCTGTCAAATTTCATGAAGATCTATTACCGCGTTTCGTCGTAAATGCGCAACATATAAACATATAAACATTTAAACATTCAAACATTCAAACATTCAAACATTCAAACATTCAAACATTCAAACATTCAAACATTCAAACATTCAAACATTCAAACATTCAAACATTCAAACATTCAAACATTTAAACATTAAGAGAAATGCCAAAACGTCGACTTGAATCTTAGACCTCACTTCGCTCGGTCAAGTAGATTATGATGAGATTGAATAATATTAATATTGTACTGTGACTGAATTTATTCCACTAATCACCAACTCTGGTAACTACTACTAGAGTCTCTGACCCCGCTCTATTCGCAGGGCCCGGCCCGTTCACAAAGGAATCCTCATTACACGGCACGTTCCACGTTAACGAGAGCCGTCATCTGGACGTGTTAGTCGATGAAAGCACCCTCGGAGTGACCCTTCTCGGATGCTCGAAAAGGGAGAGGTCCCTGACCAAAATGGGCTTGAGGGACACAAAGCCGAGTCCAATTTTTTGACCCTTCAATTGGCAGTCTGGCAATCACAGAATAATTCGTTAGTTGTGAGCGGAGCAATCCTATTTCAAGGACTGTCAGTTTGTGGGTGAGTTCTATAGAAAATGTACTCTACGATTGTTGAGATGACTTATTATTTCCAGAGAAAAATCAATACTTATCAATCACTAAATCAATATACTAGATCAATCACTTATCAAGAGATAAGTGGTACTCGTATATTAGTCCAGTCAATATATACATAAAAAAGGGGTGTGCATGCAATTTATATTGTAGTTCTGATGATTAATATAATTATTATTTTTGGGTACATAAGAGAAGTCCAGAACCAATTTTTTCATGCACAATTTCCTTGTGCTAGATACAGAGTGACCCGAAAACCTCGTATTTTCGGCTCATTTTCCAGTTTTCAACTATTTCTGCCAAATCTCGTAATCGGACAGAAATTTTGTTTCCGCCTTTTTTCAGATTATAAAATTCTGATTAAAATTAGATTATTTGGATCTCTCTATCTCCAATGATCTTAGATTGTAGTGCACAAAAATACGCCTAGAGAGAATATACATCTAATCGGAAGATATTGTTGATCAAAAACTAAAATTCATAAAAATGATTTTTTCTTCAAAACTTTCTCATTTTTGAAAACAACATAACTTAGTACTCATTGAAGATAGAGAGTTCCAAATAATCCAATTTTATTCAGAATTTTATAATCTAAAAAAAGGCGAGAGCAAGTTTTTCTGTCCGATTACGAGATTTGGGCAAAAATAGCTGAAAACTGGAAAATGAGCCGAAAATAAGAGGTTTTTGGGCCATTCTGTATCTAGCACAAGGAAATTTTGCATGAAGAAATTGGTTCTGGACTTCTCGTATGTACCCAAATAATATATTAAAAGAATCAGAACTACAATATAAATTGCAAGCACCAATGTTTATAGTGGCTGGACTATTATATGGTTGTAGCCTACTGTGTTTAACGTTGAATGTGGATGTCTTCAGATGGAGTCTTCAGAGTATCTTATTCAATATTGAGCTAATTCGGATTTTAATTTGAACGATTAGTGTTATGAATATTATAACCAAGTAACTTTCATATCATTTTTTCATCGATGCTCTTTCGTATATTATATCAATAAATAAGTCTTCTGAGTGAACTCAGACTCTGGGAGTTTCTAGATGAAGTCTTTTCTACATATTTTCAACGACACTAATATAGAATCTCATTCAATCACCTATTGTTTAGCCTGGTATTATTGAGTAATTATTGTAAGATTTTAGGTTCCCTCATTTGAATATTCAAAAAAGCCGTACTAATGAAGAAAAATGGAAAACGTCTAACTGCTTATCATTTTTTTGGGCTATGGAACACTGAATGGGTAATTGTCGATATTATGAAAGAAGAATTATGATCATTACTGCATGAAACAATTATCATTACACATTAAGCATTTCATCACACATTACTTATGTTATCACATCACACATTACACATTACATTCTCACATCATTATTGATGTATGGGAAACTTGATAGCAGTCCTTTATTAGTTTGAACAATTCTTGTTCAAAAATATCCATGCATCTCCTTTCTATGGTCTTTCTTATGAGTCTCATCATAGCCAACTCTAATACAAGGCCCTGGCCTAGGATAATGCAACGTCGCAGTGAAGGCCTAGATTCTAATTTATTATTTATTTTTTTTATTTATCTATAGTTTTTAGCACTGTTTGGGAATAAAAAACAAAGGATACTCCTTGTACTATTTTCCTCCCAATTTAGATAACATTGTAAAAGTCCGAAATAGGGTTATGACTTCACATTTCTAAAATTCAGTCAAAAACAATAATTTCACTGAAAACAATAAAAATTTTCACTAATTTTCACTCAAGAACAATAAAAACTAAGAATTTACATTTCGACGACAAAAAACAAATAATAAAAAAGATATTAAACGCAAAGTACCATTAACTGAAAAATTTCTACGTGATTTCACAAAATTTAGAGCCAGAAAAAAAAACTATGATTGGTGTTTTTCACCATGATTGGTGAAAAATCATGATGAAGGATCCAAAAATGTACTAGATTCCAGGCCTACACTGCGACGTTGCAATATCGTAGGTCAGGGCCTTGTATTAAAGGTGGCTATGGTCTTATCCATGTTCTAATGAACATGAAAATGAAATTTTGAAATTTTTTAAGCTTTTCTAAAATTTTGGCCAGGAATTTCTACTTGATTTCTCGATGTCATCATATGAATTTTCAAATTAAGCTAGATGGTAGGAATGAAAATGTTTAAACATTTTATTGACCGACTTTTTATTATACAATTGTAATGTTATTGTTAAATAGTTAATGTTAGTGGAATGTTATATCGATAACTGTAATTAGTACATTAGATCGAATAGTACAATGATACAAAATTAAAATAATGTAGAATATCAATAGATAAACAGAATTGGAATGATAAATAATAATTATCATCTTATAGTTATCATGTAGTATCGTAGTTCTCTTTCTAATCAAATCTACTATCCTTTACCAAATCACTGATTCATACCCGCATATCGACACACTGATACATAATGTGAGCAAAAATATTCTAGAAAAAAAGCATCTAGTAATACATGTGAACAAGAATGTTCTGGAAAAATGTATTAACTAATACACTTGATCGGCTCCGTCAAATCACACATAAATAAATCCTCTTAATATAGTTTCATTGTTACTCTCACTCACACTTCAATATTTCTTAAAGGGTAGTAAATTCAAGATTCAAGTTCGAAAATTACCAAGTAGTGACTTGTCTATAGACAATATCTCCATATATTTACTTGCAGCTCATCAATGTTATATAAAATATAATCACACTGATTTCATGATGCTCATCATCAATAATCATCATTGTTTGAAGCTCATAAATGTAATAACACTGATTTCATTGATAGAACACTATCAATCACGTATTATCACGTAATATCAGTCAATACCGAGTACATAAGAATAACTCCATGGAAGTTGGTAATGCTTATTGTTGTTCATTTTGATTCATATTTCATATTCTGAATTTTCCAGATCTACTGTCCACCCGAGGTCGAGGAATTGGAATTGCCGACTCCAATGTGGCTGCAGATTTTCCACTCCTTGTTCTATGGAATTTGTCATCGGATGAACTTTGTCCAGCTGGAAAATTGAAATAATCAAAAATTTCATTTCAAATATTCCTCAGCATTTTCAAATTCTATTATCATCTATTAATAGGATATGTTTCCCGCAAGGGACTCCCCACCAACAAAAGCCATACGAATTTACTTTTTAATAGGATATGAAACACTAATCTCATCTCCCTCATCTCACACTGTTGAACCGATTCATTGGGGATCTATCAGGAAGTAGGAATGCTATTGATGTTTTTCAGTTATCTTATAATGATTACATAGTACATGCTTATATGACAATTTGACACACTAAACATTCCAAAAATTAATGCTTCGTTAATCCTCTAACAAATTTTCGACATCAGTCTTATTAATGACTTGATAAGGCATCGATTTCTGTTCTATAGACTCATATAAGCTGTTATATAGTCTGACAGTTATGCTGTCATATAAGTTATGTAGCTCACTTTGAAAACAGGTCCCCCCCCTACACACAGATGGATAGTCCAGTTGGGGGATTCCAAATATGTTGTACTAGCCGTAAGGCTCGCTTCGCTCGCCATATCCGTCTAGCCAGGGGGCTCCGCCCCCTGGACCCCCGACTGGATCGTCCGAAAATGAGATTAGCGGGCTCGCTTCGCTTTCCTGCATGTAGACCTCAGCGGAACCTCTGTACCGAATTTGAACGTATTATGTCAATTTGATCTCGAAAAACACCTGTTACTATATCGGCGTATCTTTGGCGAACAAAATTCTTCCACCTCAGCTAAACCTGTGTACTGATTTTATTTTAATATATCTCCATCAATTATTGAAAAAGGTGAGGAAACGCAGAAAAGCTGAGAAAACGCTAATTTTGGCTAACTGGATAAATTGGTATTCAGGAGGTCCTGGATAAATGCATTTCAATCTTCAATTTGGTGCCAGCCGAACAAAGTCAACTCAACTTAATGCCAACCTGACAAAATTTTTAATTTAGTTACCAGAACAACTGTTTCGAAGAGGTACTCTCTCTAGATTATAGAGTATAGTTCTATATTAACATATGGTATGAACATTTAAATTATAATATTAATATATTGGAATAAGAAGAATATACATGCTAAAAGAACATTAAA
Source organism: Nilaparvata lugens (assembly GCF_014356525.2). Classification (NCBI taxonomy): domain Eukaryota; kingdom Metazoa; phylum Arthropoda; class Insecta; order Hemiptera; family Delphacidae; genus Nilaparvata; species Nilaparvata lugens. Next base: position 58,707,224 of record NC_052510.1, on the reverse strand, counting down.
CCCTTAAAAACCACCCTTAGAGTTGAAATATCGCCAAAAGATTTCTTCGTGCGCCTCTAAAGGGCCAACTGAACATACCTACCAAATTTGAACGTTTTTGGTCCGGTAGATTTTTAGTTCTGCGAGTGAGTGAGTGAGTGAGTCAGTCAGTCAGTGAGTGAGTGCCATTTCGCTTTTATATATATAGATATTGCATTTCATATTCGTGTATTATGTTTTTTTTTTGGAAAATAAATAGAAATTGAAAAAAAAATTGAGGTATAGCATGAATTTTCAGAAGAATCTTATATGGCGAAAATCATAGGATATCATAGTGAGAATATCAGAATAATATTGATAATAAGAATACTTACCCGGCTTCCTTATAAATTTTCTTCTCAAGAATTTGTGCAGGTGACTCGACCATTATAGTAAGTATGAACCCACATACCATGCTGATGATGAACTCGCCAAAGTATTGCTGATACTGAACAACAAAATTACAATAAATTAGAGCAGCTTAAATTCAATTATAAAGAGTTCTGTGAACGAAAAAAATGTTTGAAAGATTGGAAAATCTTTTTCAAATAGAAGAATTCGTCGTTAATCAATTTCACTAATTTCTCTTTACCTGTTCGTATTGATTGCATGATAAAAATGTCCAGTGTTAAGCCATGATACAAACATGTTCGACACAAACATGTTTATTGGGGAGCTCAGGGACAAACATTTTAAAAAGTTTGGACAATCATTGCTTGTCAAACAAAAAAATTCCGTTTTTCAAAACATTTTCAGAGTTGACAGCTGTGAACCAGCTGTAAAAATAAAACCTGTTCTTCCCACTTACAAATATTTCGTTTGGTGACGCGTCCACACTGGCCAAGGGCAAACATTGTTTGTCAAACATAATAAAATTTGCCCAAACTTTTTCAACAAACATTTTTGTCGAACATTTGTTCAGTGTGGACACGGCTTTAGTTTGTCTCTGATTGAAACAAAATTGATTGTTTTGTTTGCTTGTTTACTCTTGATTTACTAATGCTCGACTACTATTGACTTTTATTTACTCTGGTTACTACTGATATTATTGTTTTGTGACGATTAATAAGTAAGGCAACTATTCAGGGATGAAACACTCGACTAAGGGGTGTTTGCACAGTCAAAGCTTAAACTGAATGTAATCAGCTGGTGGCTTAAACTCAAAATGTAACACATTATAACAAACGAGACTTGATACGGATTTAATCCAGTTTAAAATGAAATTCAGTTTATACTGTTACTGTGCAAACGGCCCTAAGTTGATTTGAACATAGAAAAATAGAATCTCCTCTTTGATTATATGCCTACTTACTTGATCGTAAATATCAAAGAATACAGGTTGTCTCATCCTTCCCATCTTGTAGATTATAACAGCATTGTGCGTCAAGTATATTCCATAAGTAAGTCTTCCAAGAACTACAAAGAGTTTACAGTTCAAGAAGTCAGCAATAAACCCTGAAAATTATAAGGAGAAATAGACAAAAGTTTTATTCACTTATTTATAACAATAGTTACGTGAGAGCATAATACAGAAAAAAGTTAATTTTACCCCTGAAATCAATCATAGTGTTACAAAGATAGCTGACGAAGAAAATAATGAAGAAATATATGACATTAATATGAAGTATGAAAAATTATATAAAACATTCAAACTATAGTGAGGTCCACGTTATAATGGCAGTGAAGAAAGATAGGAGAAAAACATTGTCAAGTCTCTCCATTTTGCCACTGAGTATACACAGCTGTTACTCAATAATTCATCCCATTGAATTTGATCTGATAATAATTATCATTTCCTTGATAAAATAATCAATTAAAAGTCAAATCGATCAAGAATATATTTTTTCATAATTTGATTCAAGATTTTGCTTCTATAACTGAGATCAGATTTTATCTTTATTCAAACCTCAAATGGCGGCTAATTTAAAAAGCTGTGATACACCAATCTGAATTTCAAAACAACAGAAATTAAGTTATTTGGTAGGTATCTATTCTAATTTCTTCTAAAATGATAGAAAAATAGAAATCCTATTAAAAATAAGTAATTTTAATAGAAATAATTCTGAAATAACCTTTCAATATTATTATACCGGTACGAGTAAGTCTAACCTATACGTGTAGGCCACTGAAGCATGGATGAAGTCTAGAATGATTAGTTATCAACTTAAAAATGTCATTTCAGGTATTTTAATTTGTTTTTCTCATACGGTGATAACTAAAAATTATGTAATTGCTCCAAAAATACATTTTAAATCAATTATACGACTTGTGTACTAAATATGATGAGGAATCATATTTTGATATGATGAGGAAAAAATGGCGGCTGAGATTGTTTGTCTACTTTGTAAAGTCACTGTCGAAAGTAGAAATAAAATATTCTGGAAAACAGACAACATGCAAAGCTAGAGAGAAATAGCGCTATCTGTTTTGTTGTATGATAGAAAAGGACAGCAACAGTATTGTCGATCCTTCACTGCCATTATGACGTGGACCTCACTATAGTAGATTATCTGAGTAATCTAGCTTTTCAGTGCCACATTCTAGATTTAATCTAGAAATGTGAAGAATAGTAGATAATCTGCTCAATCTAGTAGATCTAGGCTACCTTTGTTTTTTTATGTAGTTTTTGTATTGTCTTCACCGGTTTTCAAATAGTATATTCTGTCTCATTCTTTTTCATATGATCAATTTTGGATTTGTTACTTAATAATTTTCTCTTCATTGGTTCTTGTCTAACTGTTCACATGATCATATTAATTTGAAGTAGGCCTACTCCAGAGTGTCTTGTCTCGACCAATGGCAGAGGAGCTCTACCTTTATTCGTCGACCGCTAATGACCATCATAGAGCTTCAACCACACTATATATTTTGCTACTCAATTTATTGCTTTCACCATTTCACAATTCGTGAGTGATTGTTACTATTAAGCCAAGTCCACACTGAACAAATGTTCGACAAACATGTTTGTTGAAACAGTTTGGGCAAATTTATTATGTTTGACAAACAATGTTTGCCCGTGGCCAGTGTGTACGTGTCACCTAACAAAATATTTGTGAGGAGAACAGGTTTCGTTTTACAGCTGTCTACACTGAAAATGTTTGGGAAACATTAATTTTACTTTCCTTGCCCTATTACCATAGGTAAGGAAAGTATTGCTTTCCGAAAAAAATTAAGGTACCCCAAATTCTAAATTTCTATACGTTTCAAGGCTGGTTTTTGGGTATTGGTCTGTATGTGTGTGTGTGTGTGTGTGTACACGATATCTCATCTCCCAATTAACGGAATGACTTGAAATTTGGAACTTAAGGTCCTTTCACTATAAGGATCCGACACGAACAATTTCGATCAAATGCAATTCAAGATGGCGGCTAAAATGGCGAAAATGTTGTCAAAAACAGGGTTTTTCGTGATTTTCTCGGAAACGGCTCCAACGATTTTGATCAAATTCATACCTAAAATAGTCATCGATAAGCTCTATCAACTTCCACAAGTCCCATATCTGTAAAAATTTCAGGAGCTCCGCCCCATCAATGCAGATAGATTCCCATTATCAGGCTTCAGATACATTGAAACAAAAAAAAATCAAGTGGAGTAGATTGAGCATGAAAATCTCTACAATTAATGTTCAGTAACATTTTCACCTAAAATTGAAAATAAGCTTTAAATTCGAGAAAATGTGATTATTCAATTGCAAATTATTGTTGATTCTATTAAACCATTCACTATGAAGAGATAGCAGACCTTATGTGTGTCTCCAGCGTTACTGCCCTGTCACCAGCTGGCTCAAATCTTTGAATAGTAGACTTGAGATGCGCGGGAACACTAGCGTCAGGTGATCAATTTTCATAACGGCAAGGAAAGTTGTGTGAGTGCGCCACACCAGATTTTTTTGTTTGAGAAACAATGATTGTCCAAACTTTTTAGAATCTTTGTCCCTGAGCTCCTCAATAAACATGTTTGCCGGACATCAGAGCTTAATTTGTGCCGGAACGCACCGGAACGGCGCTCCGGTACCTCCAAGGGAACGTACCGGAACGTAGTTGCAGGCTCTGGCGATTTTAAATATTATCCTTTACCATTTAATCTGATCAAATCTGTATTTGTTTCACGTTAAACTAAATTGAAAATTGAAATAATTGAAAACAGACTAGGTTTTAAGGCTAAATTTAGAGAATTTTCCCGGACCCCCTTCCACTGGGGGTTATTCCATACCCCCCGGTAGTCGGACAGCCAGAGTTCCGGCACCTCAAAATTTACAAATTAAGCACTGCCGAACATGTATGTCGAACATTTGTTCAGTGTGAACACAGCTTCCTGTTATGTTACCATTCGGAACTTAAACATAAACGCCCTATACCATGTTATATCTTCTCAAGCTATTTTTTTCTATGATAGAGCTCACCTCCATATCCAGTAACGCAAATAAGTAGAATCCAACTCATAGCCAGGCCCCAGAAAAGCCTATAGAAACCAATGTACAGTGAGGACTCCCCATCTGTTATACTCATGGTCGATTTGGAAGAGAGGATGACCACCGAACATAGATCCAATCGCAAACAATATAGATATCGTCCATCCAATCACTAGGTGTGACTAAAAAGAGAACCATTCAACTTTTTGTGTAGTTGAGAAGTTGATATCGTGTAATTATTCATATTGAATGAAAGAGACTAAGAAATTGTCAAAAACCACAGATTCATTGATACTTAGGAAGACCGGTTTCGGTTATTACACCATTGTCAATCTCTTATAAACTATAAACTAAATAAAAACTAAACTATAAACTAAACTATAAACTAAACTATAAACTAAACTATAAACTAAACTATAAACTAAACTATAAACTAAACTATAAACCAAACTATAAACCAAACTATAAACTAAACTATAAACTGAACTATAAACTAAACTATAAACTAAACTATAAACTAAACTATGAACTAAACTATAAACTATAGTTTATAGTTTATCAGAGATTGACAATGGTGTAATAACCGAAACCGGTCTTTCTAAGTATCAATAAATCTGTGGTTTTTGAAAATTTCTTAGTCAAAACCTATAAACTGAACCATAAACTATTGTTTATAGTTTATCAAAGATTGACAATGGTGTAATAACCGAAACCGGTCTTTCTAAGTATCAATAAATCAGTGGTTTTTGACAATTTCTTAGTCTTTTTCATTCTATAAGAACCATTTAATATAAAACCAATCATTTTTTCTAATGAAAACGGATGAAGTAAAGACTATCTACAATGAAATGTAATCAACATAACTAAATAAACTTCTTGGCTCTCACTACAAAAATATGAGTTTTACTGAAGGGAAATTTCACTGAAAAAATTACAAATCAAGTTGGTAGTTGGCTGAATTCTACTAGCTACATCTGAATAAATAAATCAAGAGGCTCTGATAGGTCTGTTTTTGCTATTATTACAGTTTTATTATTGTATTATATATTATTTATATGTATTTTATATTATATTATACAGCTATTATCACATTTTTACTATTATTTAGTGAGGGGTGTGACGTAGAAGTTAGATTTTGGCAGTGATAGCCACAAAGTGCTCTCAAGTTCTAGTTCAGTGAGAATAGCTTGGAAATGACTTGTTTCCTATAAAAAAAACCAGATTGAGAAAAACTTACTCTTAAAGAGTTAAACAGATTTTTAAGAAGCTAGAAATTTGAATGGGTGAAGTGAAGAGAATGTAGAATAAGGAATGTAGAATCAAGGGGTTCATTATGGTTCTTTTGTGTAGAATTGAGAGAGAATTGCAAAAGATGTCAGTAAGAAGTCAAGATGAAGTTGAGATTTCTCATTTTCTTGAAAGGAGATGTGCTACTATATTCCATTTGGTGAAGAATATGTTGTTCCCAATAACAAGATAATAATAGAATAATTGAATGGAGTTATCCCTCCCTGATAACAGATACAGACATTTTTCTGACTAGGAATTGGATAACTTGGCATAAAATAATGAAATAGTCGAGTGACCTTGCTCGATGTCAGGTGTCAGACTTTTTAAGTAGCACCTACTCAACTCATGAACTTTACATTATCTTTCATCTTTAATTACTTTTTATTATCAAATCCTCTTAACTTCTAATATTTTCTATTATATTGAATTTTTAAAACAATGTTTTCCCATGAAATCTCCAGAACCTTCTTGTCTGTTTCTTACTCCTCACCAAGAACACTTTTTCAGAAAACTTCAGGTTTATTGAAATAAATCCCATTCTCCATCCACCCTCGTCAAACCTCCTCAAGCTACTTTGGCGGTGAAATTGAAAATACCATCTAATTTCCTCCACATCTCATTGTGGAGCTGAAAAAACAGGTA
>NC_052510.1:58667196-58700763 GCF_014356525.2 Nilaparvata lugens | reverse complement strand
GAATACGAAAAAATCAAGTCGGCATTCTCGTCTGTTCACAGTGAACCCGTGGAAAATTGATAGAGGCTTCATTTGAAACGAAGTAGTAGGCTGTTTCAGAATTGGGGTAAAAGAGGTCATAATTTACTAATGACTATAGATGTAAGAAGCTAGCCGAGACATCAAACTGGTAATTCTTCTCAGAATATCAACAGAGTTATCAATCGCTTGTCTGCAATAACTGAGGAGACTCAGAGTTACAATTTTCGACTTTTATTTTCAAAAAATATTCCCTTGAATTGGATTGTCTGCTGCGAAATAACATGCCACTATTATAAGTCTCATTAAATATTTTCTCGATTGGAGGACATATCCAGGTACAGAGATTGAGCGACACGAATCAAAACAGAGGTAAAGTTTTCAAAAATTTTCAACTTGGAGAACAAACGATGAAGAAATTTGGAATAAACGAAAAACAAACTTGAAGAAAACTGTTGTCTCAGTCATCATCTTTTCTCAGAACATGATGTACAGAGTTAGAACAAAGGACAACATGAAAGGATGTCAGTCACATTTTGAAGCTCACATAATGATATCTTGAAATTGAACATTATTTTCTAGCTCCACCTCCTCTTCCCTGATTGGCCAACAATCAAACGAGACGTAGTTCCAAATTCTGCCACTAGATGGTGGCAGTTACTGAGTGTAGTACAACAATTGCTCAAATCGCACGTCACCAAACCCCGCCTACTTTCTCCTGATTGGTCAACAAGTGATCGAGTCGTAGTTACAAATTCTGCCATTAGGTGGCAGTGGTAACCGAGTGGATATTTCTTGAATTGCAAAAGTCCAAGACTTCTCTCTTCTGTTTCAAACTGATTCGGCGCTGGTTTTAATTGTATTTGAGACCTTTACTTATTTGAATAATTTAACAAACCTTTCTCAGTCCTTAGCTAAACATAAGAAACAAATTTCTATAGAATCCAAAAGAATATATAAGGAAGGCAAAAAAATCTTACATAATTTTTCTCCAATTTATCAAAAATTAACGAAATAAAAAATCTGGTATGGCACAATCACACAACTTCCCATGCTCATTGAACTGTAAGCCCCGTTCTTAAACGAGAATAATTCAGGGGAATAACATAATGACGATTGGCGGCAACATTTTATTTGAAACTACGATCAGACTTCTGTATAATATATGTGTATATATAATTGTTTTCAGAGTATTTTTTCCTTTGTGTAAATTGTGAAATTCGATGATTTTTTTCTAAGTCGTCAAAACAGCTGTTCTACAGATGAAATATCTCGACTATGTGTTCTTTTTATGAACTGCTTCACCTACCTACCTCATGCACGAGAAGGAGGTTACAAAGTCCATTTCTCAATGATGGGGTGGACCCCCCCATTAGTTTCCCAGAAAGGAGACTCATGCCAGTTAATACAGCTGATAAATAACTATGCAGGGTATGAATTTGAAAAAAATCGGTCAAGTCATTTTTGAGAAAATTGTGAAAAACATGGTTTTTTAGTAATTATCCGCCATTTTTCTCAAGAATATTACGGAGCTCCTGCAATTTTCCCAGAAATGAGACTCATGTCAGTTGATAGGGCTTATAAATAGCTAACCATGGTATGAATTTGAAGAAAATCGTTACAGCCGTTTTCGAGATAACCTTGAAAAACATGGTTTTTAGTGATTATCCGCCATTTTTCTCTCTACGGAGCTCCTGCAATTTTCCCAAAAATTAGACTCATGTCAGTTGATAGGGCTTATAAATAGCTATCCATGGTATAAATTTGAAGAAAATCGTTAGAGCCGTTTCGAGAAAACCGTGAAAACATGGTTTTTTTAGTAATTATCCGCCATTTTGAATTCAATATCATTGAATTTCTTATTGTCAGATCCTCATGGTATAAGGACCTTAAGTTTCAAATTTCAAGTCAATCGGTTGATTAGGAATGGAGATATCGTGTTCACAGACATACACACATACACACACACACACACACACACACACACACACACACACACACACACCCAGAAATCATGTTTTTGGACTCGGGGGACCTTGAAACGTATAGAAAACTTAAAATCGGGGTAACTTAATTTTTTTTGGAAAGCAATACTTTCCTTACCTATGGCATGGACAGTAAAAATACCTCCACTTATACAAAACTCAATTCGATCTCACAACAATTCTCAGTTCTTTTATACCTTGTAAAATCAATAAAGAATACCTAAAACGGTAGAGTTGTATGTAAAATGCTGTATTCATGTACATTCCAGTTCTTGATGTTATGCGCACACTCGACAGCAACAATAAGATGAATGAACAAAAGCATTTGCAGTGGAACTACATTTAGAACTAGACACAACCGTAGAGCTACATTTTTACGTTTACGCTAACCCAGTCCAGCAGCGACGTTTTCGGGACTCCAGTATATCGTAGAGACAATTGGATAATCCCGCGTTGAGGGAACATGGTTTGGCGTATTTCCGTCCACCTATTCCACGTGCGATTTTTCTGGGAGCGGGACGTGTCAGTACTCTGAAGTGGAGATAAAACGCTGGTGAGGTTTGGGAGAATTCGGGAAAAAGGGCTACAAGAGGCAGAGAGAGAAAGAGAGTGTGTGATAAATAGTGAGTGAGAGAGAGAGAGATCAAGAGGAAGGGAGAAAGGAAGTGAGAAAGGGAGTGAGAAAGAGAGAGAGTGATGATGAGAGATCAAGAGCGAGAGAGGAAGTGAGAAAGAGAAGAAGAAGAGGACTGATTGATTGAGTACTTTATTCATGTAGATTACAATATATACTGTCTTATAATACACTTATATACAACAGCTTACAATACAGCAAAATTAAGATGAATTACATTTATATACTAAAATTATTATTGAACTGTATCTGATATGAAAAAAGCAGTTTGTTATAACTATAGATAATATTGTTATGCGTCTACATAAATTGGTGGAGCTTTGGACATATCAATGTCCATTCTTCGGAAAGAATATTAAAAATATCCTCCCCACTAACTCTCTACCAGAGAGAGAGATGAGAGAGGGAGAGCGAGTGATAGGAAGTGAGAGAGAAAAAGAGAAGAAGAGGAAGAAGAGAGAGGGACTGATAGATAATGATTGAGATAGAGAAAAAGAGAAAGAATGATTGAGGAAGAGAGTCTAAGAGATTGATTCATTGATTAATTACCTTTATTGAGGGCGGAGTTAGGACTCCAGATCCTCTCTGCCATACAACCCCCAGACAGCGAGAGAAAGAATGAGAGAGAAACAAAAGAAAGGAAGAGTGTGTGAGGGATAAAGTGACTAAGAGAGAGAGTGTGATTAGATGAAAGTGACTAAGAGAGAGAGAGAGAGTGAGATTAGGGTGAAAGCGACTAAGAGAGAGAGTATGATTAGGGTGAAAGTGACTAAGAGAGATAGAGTGAGAGTGTGATTAGGGTTGGATTAGATTGGAGTTCTTTATTTATGTATGTTATAATGTTACAGGAGATTGATTGATTGATAGATTGAGTACTTTATTTATGTAGATTACAATATATACTGGCTTATACCTTACATACAATAGCTTACAATACAGCAAGATTATAGATGAATTTACAAAATATAAATTAAGAGAATAATTATTGAGCTGTACATTATATAAAAAAAGCAATTTGTATAACTATAGATAAAATAGATAATATTGTTATGCATCTACATAAATTTGCGGAGCTTTGGACATATCAATGTCCATTCTTCGGAAAGAATATTCGAAGTATCCTTCCCACTTACTCTCTACCAAAAGAGAGAGAGAGATTGAGATAGTGAATCAGTGAGAAAGTCAGGGTTGGTGGGAGAGTGTGATAGAGTATCAGAAAGAGAAACAAAATAGTGGGAGAGCGAGTGACGGTGAAAGAGACTAAGAGAGAGAGAGAGAGTCGAATAGAGAGTGTCAGAGATTGATTGATTGACTCATTGCCTCAATTTAGGGCGGAGTTAGGCCTCCAGTTCCTCTCTACCACATACCCCTTCAACAAACAACTCTTAGAGTCTCCTAGAGTTGTGTTTGCCACACAAAACTTGGAAGAAGAGAGAAAAGAAGAGTGAGAGAGAGAGAGAGAGTGAGAGATTGATTGATTGATTGATTGATTATAATGCCTTTATTAGGACGGAGTTAGGACTCCTGGTCCTCTCTGCCAAACAAACACACAACCCTTTACAAGAAGACAAATTTACATAAGAAAAGAGAGAGAGAGCAAGAAAGATAGAGAGGAAGCGTAGAGAGAAATTGATTGAGTACTTTCTTTATGTAGATTACAATATATTATACTGGCTTATACACCTCTATACAATAGCTTACAATACAGCAAAGTTTTTGATGAATTTTCTTAATATAGACTAAAAAAATAATATTAATGAACTGTATATGATATGAGAAAAAGGAGCAATTCGGAATAACTATAGATAATATTGTTATGCATCTACATGAATTGGCAGAGATTTAGACATGTCAATGACCATTTTCGGAAAGAAATTCAAACATCCTTCCATGTAACTCTCTACCAAAAGAGGGAGAAAAGAGATTGATTGAGACTTTATTATGTAGATTACAATATATACTGTCTTATACACTTATATACAATAGCTTACAATACAGCAAAATTATAGATGAATTACATGATATAGACTAAGAAATAATTATTGAACTATATATGATGAAAAGCAATTTGTAATATAATAACTATAGAATGATAATCTACATAAATGGCGGAGCTTTGGACATATCAATGTCCATTCTCGGAAAGAATATTAAAAATATCCTCCCCACTAACTCTCTACAAAAGAGAGGAGATTGATTGATTGAGTGATTCATTTATACAGATTACTGGCTTATAAACTTATATATAATAGCTCACAATTCAGTTTTAGATCAATATACATAATATAAACTAGTAGACTGAATTATTTAACTGTATATGATATGAGAAAAGAGAAGCAATTTGGAATAACTCTGTATACTATTGTTATGCATCTACTTCAATTGACGGTGCTATGTTCATTCTATATCAATGTCCATTCTTCGGAAAGAATATTGAAAGTATCCTTCCCAGTCAGTGAGTATAGAATGTAAATGAATTTTGAATTTGAATATTGTTTCCGAAGAATGGACATTGATATAGAATAAACATAGCACCGTCAATTAAAGTAGATACATAACAATAGTATACAGTAACTCTCTACCAGAAAATTTAGGTAGGCTTAGACTGAGGGAGTGTGACTGAGATAAAGTGAGACAGTGAATGAGTGAGTGAAAAGGGAGTCAGTTTGTCGGGAACGTGAATTTGTTGCATGAAGCGTGGTTTCCTGCTCCTGCCTTCCATTTCGTCTATATTTTGAAATATTCATACCCCTCACCATCACGAGTAAGCAACACGTGCTCAGTTGAATCCTCCTACATTTCGAGGGCTCCGTTTGTACACAACAACAAACCAGTGATGGGCACTCTCGCATTTTTCACTTTCTATTTGATAAATGTTTTCGCGTTCGTTATATCGTGAAAACCTTAGGAGTGCCTTCATTATGTCAAGTGAGTGTGAAATGGTCCGAGGGGATACTAGTGGCTTTTTTTGCCGCCAAAACCGACTGATGTATGGGAATAGAAATTTATAACGAATGCCTGCCAGTCTCTCTGTTTTCATCCAGTCGCTATTGTTCAATTAAGCGTAACAGCATTATGAACAGTCGATGTAACCAGTGGGAGCTTCCTATATACTGTTGATGTAACCAGTGGGAGCTTCCTATGTGCTGTGTGGGAGCGATCATCATAAAGGTGAAAAGACATGTGAGTATTAATGAATGAGCCGGAATGTGAGTGAATGGCAATGAATGGACTCGTAGATTGTGTTGTTATCCATATCCGAAATGGATGTACAATCTACTATTCTACAATACAGGCTGTATTTGGCAGCTGACACAGATATTATTACGTATCTGTGAGGTCTGCAGATCAACAGCGTTCAAAATTATAATTTGAGTTGTTCTGGAATTCCTATTTTGTGATCATCCAGTCACATACAGATGAATCGTTTCTAAAGCCGTGTGTCCGCACTCAACAAATGTTCGACATACATGTTCGGCAAACATGTTTGTTGAGGAGCTCAGGGACAAACATTTTTAAAAGTTTTGACAATCATTGCTTGTCAAACAGAAATTACTGTTTTTCCAAACATTTTCATTTTTGATAGCTGTAAAACAGCTGTTAAACATGAAACCTGTTCTTCCCACTTGAGAATATTTTGTTTGGTGACGCGGGCAAACATTGTTTGTCTAACATAATAAAATTTGCCCAAACTTTTTCTACAAACATGTTTGTCTAACATTTGTTCAGTGTGGACACGGCTTAAAGATGAAAATTAATTCAATCTAAATAATTTATTAATTCCTGACCGGCAATTAGGAGGTACCGGGCTCGATTCCCGGGCTGACAAATTATTTTAATCTCCTTGCCCTATTACCATAGATGTAAGGAAAGTTTTGCTTTCCGAAAAAAATTAAGTTACCCCAATTTTTTGAATAGTATCGCTCATGAAATTTCCATATGGCTGTTTACCGTTGTCAATATTTATCTAGCAGAAGACTTAGGGGTGATTTACAGCATTCAATTTGGATAATTAATAAAATTATGAATCGTTTCTCTTTGGGAGGTAATAAGGTCAATTTTGAGCTTAGTTTTAGATATTATTGTATCCATAAGATAACATAAAATATGATGTTTCTTGTTGATGAAGCTAGATTCGCATACAACTGTAACAGTGAACAGTGAAAATTTAATTCTCATAAGTTCAAATGGTATTATTCATACAAACTCTGTCGGACTGAGTTGGAATGAACCAATTAGAGCTCATGAAAATCATATTTTCCCCGTTCACTGTCGCTGTTGTCTGAAAATCCAGCTTAAGATAAACTACTCTGAATGAAAAGGACTTTATTTTGTCACAACTGCTGGTTTATTCAAGCAATTTCAGATATTTGAAGAAGAAAAATAGGTAATAGGGAGGCTTGAAGACCCCTTGAATTGAAAGACTGGTTGAAAACCAAACTGAGTTCACAAAGAATTGATAAATAATGAAATTGAGAAATTGATAAATTAATAGTGTAGTAGCGAAAACTGCTATATCAATTTGAATTTTCAAATATCAAATAATTATAAGAATGAATATAATTCTCAAATTAAATTGTAGCCTATTTCAATTCAAATGTGACAGTCATTTCAAGCCTCTCTATTCAATAAGGGTAACACCCGCTCTACCTTCTTAATACAAATCATTGAATGTTATAATTACCGTGATCAAAAAAGTGAAAAAATGAAGCAAATCTTAGTCCAGGTTGGACAAAAGCCGGTTAAATTCCAACCGTGATCAAAAAAGTGAAAAAATTAAGCAAATTCGGCAAAGTCTCGGTTGCACAAAAGCGGGTTGAATTTTAACCGTGATTAATTTCACGAGAACCAATCAGAGAAGGCTTTATCGAAAAGACGGCTTCTCTTATTGGTTCTCGTGAGATTAATCACGGTTAAAATTCAACTGGCTTTTGTGCAACCGGGTCTTAGTCAATGAGATCGGAGGAAATAATACATTATTATTTAATTATTCATCCAATGACAATAATTATTATTAACGGATTATCAGCTGTGATTTTGGAGTGAGTTTGGTTTTTGGTTTCTAAATAATTTGAATGTTTTAAGTTTTGAAAAACTTTACAGTTTACAGTTTGATGCAATATTTTTAGGTCTCCAAAAATCATCAATTTAGGTTTTTCTTTCCGGTCTCCAATCTAATTAAATTCTAAATTTTGGTTTGCATATTTCTGGACTCGGAATTTGATTCAAAATGGAGCAACATAGCCTACCTTTTAGACATTGGCTTATACTATCAAAATTCGGAAAGGGACCAGTTTTGGGCTAGGCCTGTGGTCCTTTCTAATCATGTATTTGATTCGTTATTGATAAATGTGAATGAATGATGGATAAATAAAAATTGAATGAATATGTAACAGATTAACTCCTGAATGCTCCGAAGAAAAGTGATCCAAAGTCAGTTAGGTGAAAGGAAAAAATAGCATTTTTCCGATTAGATTATCCATCCAAAAACAATAATTATTTAAAAATATAAACGTCTGAATGCTTAAAAAAGCGGTGCTAAGAAAAATATCATTCGGGAACGCAATTTGAAAAAGGCTCTATCACTTCCCTCCAATACAATTATTGTAATAGATTATAATTATTATACAAGTTTAATCCCAGTATAGTAATAGAATTGTGCAGCTCCAATCTATTTCGAACGATTGAATACTATCCATATCAGAAAGAAGAATAGACACATTGAAATGGAAGCCAATATGAATGCTGCCGGGCAGCTGAGACTTGTGCAGAGGCCATTAAAATTTCTATACGATTTTCCATGCTCTGATGAGACATGGACAACAATATGAGTCGAGGGCAGACAGGCATTCTTCACGCCTACAACAAAGGAAAGTGAACAATGCTACATCGAATTCCATTTCGTCTGTAATTTACAGCAGTGTTAAACAAGCCTTTCTGCTCATTTTGTCTGCTGAAGAAATAAATTAATCAGTTGCTCAATCGGCGGAGTTGAAGGTTGACTGAGTCCTGATTGGCTGACGCTTTTTCCCAATAGCAGACAGGAAAACAGGAATTGCGCAACTAGAATAGCGATGATGTGTTTTAATAGGAAGTAGATAATAATTTATCTATTTATTCATTCATATAAAATCATTGTATTTTTATATTGGTAAAGGAAAAAAGGTATTTAATTGATAATGTTTATTATTCGAAATACTAAAATAAGATAATCCCAGAATTAATTCCAAAATTTATATATTCATAAAATACTAAAGATTTTTTCGTTAGAGCCAGCACTGAACGAAGGTGTGAATGACCTGGATTAAATTATATCTTGAGAAATCGATTGGATGTGAATACCCCAAGACAAATTTAACTTTATTCAAAAAATTTTATTCCTTCTTGGCTCCAAAGTTTTATAATTTACTCCCTATTACACTAAAATCATTGAATAATAAACACACTTTCCTTAAAGAAGTGAAGGAGTACCTTATGCAATTAGAGGATACTAATACTTTTTTCCTATCCCTGATATAACTCAACCTAATGTACTTTGCAATTTAATGTCATTATATCTGCATATAGTCTCTTACACTGAATTATTGTGCGTATACTTTGTATTTGTATCTTTATGTTTTTCCCGTTGAATTGCTTTATGTGAAATTATTCCATCATTCATCATCATATTCTTTATAGAGTTCTTCCATATTATAGAGGTTAATTATAGAGGTCCTTTATAGAGGTTAATTTCATATGATAAATTTGGTAGTCAGTGTATTTTAAGAATTGTATATCCTATTATAATAACTTATTTATGTGAAGTCCACTTTCTTTCTTCTAATTTATGTCATTCTAGCAGTATATTTGTAATATTTAGAGACCAGTCGGTCGCATCAAATTACCCATCTACGTAGTTCTTAGCTCTAGTTTTACGATTTATGCATACCATCCCACACAGGCTAGGCCTCGGGGCGTTTTTTGTTTTATTCATTCTCATAAAAGAATCTTATCATTTTGTTACATCATTATTACTGTACATTTCTATGTTTAGATGATAAGAAACAGATTTACCTGTTATTGTACTAGTTTTTATGAATAAAATCTGTTTCATCTCATTTCATAATAGATATTATCAAACTACAGATTTATTGAAAATCGAGATACCGGTTTCGGTTTTTCAATCCATTATCAATCTCTGGTAGGCTGACCTTTTTCTATTCAATATGGATAACTTCCAATATATCATATTCACAATAATTGTGAAGTCATTAATTCAACCAAGGATTAATTTGTAAATGAAAATATTGTAAAAGTTCAAATTAATATGAAGATTTGAGAGAAAAAAACTGAAAAGTACCGCCAATTTATGTAGATGCATAACAATATTATCTATAGCTATCACCAATTGCTTTTTTCATAACATATGCAGTTCAAAAATCATTTTCTTAGTCTATACTACGTAAACTCATCTATAATTTTCCTATATTGTAAGGTATTGTATATAAGTGTGAAAGCCAGTATATATTGTAATCTACATAAATAAAGTACTCAATCAAAGTACTCAATCCTGGTTTGTGACTTATAACTTCTAAATTAATAATTATTATTAACTCTATTCAGTAATAATACGATATTGCAATCTCACCCAAATATTAGTCTACTACGAGAGAACCAATTTCAGTTGACGGTTTAAGGCGAAGCATTGATGATATCCATATGAAATGCTGACAAAATGAAATGAATTATGCAATTTGAGCTGGTAATTTCCGTAATTTTCTCATTTATATTCGAGTAATATAGTATTTTTTCATATTATTCTATATGTGTTTTCAGTACTTCTTCAAAATCTCCCTCCTAAGTTGATTACCTGATCTACTTTCAGCCCACTCCATTTTATTAATCAATTATTTGATCTTATCTACCTATATAATTATTTTACTTTATCAATTTTCTGTTTTTTTTTCTCTTAAATATTCATATTGATTAAAACTTTCACAATATTTCCATTGATAATAAATCCTTAGTTTAAATAATGAAATTAACGTTTTGGTAGAGAGTTAGTGGGGAGGATATTTTAATATTCTTTCCGAAGAATGGACATTGATATGTCCAAAGCTCCGCCAATTTATGTAGATGCATAACAATATAGCCTAATTATTATCTATAGTTATTATTTATTGCTTTTTCATATCATATACAGTTCAATAATTATTTTCTTAGTCTATATCATGTAAATTCATCTATAATTTTGCTGTATTGTAAGCTATTGTATATAAGTGTATAAGACAGTATATATCGTAATCTACATAAATGAAGTACTCAATCAATCAATCAATCCTAAGTTGATTACCTGATCTACTTTCAGCCCACTCCATTTTATTAATCAATGATTTGATCTTATTTACCTGTATAATTATTATATTTTATCAATTTTCAGTTTTTTTTCTCTCAAATCTTCATATTAATTAGAACATTTACAAATTAATCCTTAGTTGAATTAATGAAATTAACGTTTTGGTAGAGAGTTAGTGGGAAGGATATTTTGAATATTCTTTCCAAAGAATGGACATTGTTATGTCCAAAGCTCCGCCAATTTATGTAGATGCATAACAATATTATCTATAGCTATTACCAATTGCTTTTTCATATCATATGCAGTTCAAAAATCATTTTCTTAGTCTATATTAGGTAAATTCATCTATAATTTTGCTGTATTGTAAGCTATTGTATATATAAGTGTAAAAGCCAGTATATATTGTAATCTACATAAATAAAGTACTCAATCAAAGTACTCAATCCTGGTTTGTGACTTATTATAATCTGCATTCAAGTGATAATAATGTGTAAAAGTATTTTGATATTTCCATTGGAAACCTGGTTATTTGAAAGCTGTTATGTGAAAATATTCTTCGAAAGAAAGTTTTGAGAAGTGTAGAACTACAATACTCAACCTATTTCGCACTATGTGTAACCACATACAACTAATACAAGTCTTTAGGCCTACACTATATTTTCTCTATGGTTTAAAACCTCATTCCAATTTGAGAGATGAATAGGACAAGGTTAACGCATTATTCCTCTCTCTATCATTTTTATAATATACTTTGTGAGAAAATGAATATAGAACTAGTAGTTCTGTGAACAGTAGACCTCACGCAGTATTCTCATCCACAAGTATCTGATTGAAACTATAGACCTTAAGTAAATACAGCAATAGACTGGCTTCTCCACACATCTGTGTAATCACTTGTCAGCTGATTTATGATGAATAATTCTATAGTCTGATCTTTACTCTAATATTGGCGTATGAAGGAGGCTCCTTTTTCCTTCTATACTATCATTGAAATGCAAAAATTCCAAGAACCTTGTATATACGTCGACGCGCAATCAAAAAAGGAACATACCTGTCAAATTTCATGAAAATCTATTACTGCGTTTCGCCGTAAATGCGCAACATATGAACATATAAACATTTAAACATTAAGGGAAATGCCAATCCGTCGACTTGAATCTTAGACCTCACTTCGCTCGGTCAACTATTGTAAAAATATTCCTGTGCTACACATGTTCATTGCTACTCCCTTCGTATTCCGCCCTATTATTGTAGATGACAAATGACATGCAGCATTCTGTTATCGACTATGAATAACATCTTGAAATCATTGTATGAGAACAAGGAGATGAAAAAAATATGGACATAGAAATACAAGAAAAAATATCGAAAAATATGAGCCACGAGGGGTTCCAACCGGTGAGCAGAATCGCAAACTATTTTCGCCGCAGGACTACAGGTCCTAACCTGAAACTAAAATCCGGAATGCTGATCAAAACAGAATCGAGACCGCTAAAGAAGACCGGATGATAATACCAAGGGTTGAATGGATTTGGAACTCTGTTGGTTCCTTCTATTGTAACTCTATGGTCTGTAGATGTCTGCAACCTTTTTCCCAGCTCCATTCAAAACTGCCACAGGTCTAATCATAGAACTATTTAGTGCGATTCACTGTGAATTGTCAGTATTCCCAATAGCTTACATGAATGCTACCCATTCAAATAATACTGACAGAAAAAATTGAGTTTCAATATACCTACATAGGTATAGATCCTGTGATCCTGTGGTCTATCTATAGATATTCTGATCCGACTAATACAGGTGATGAAAGCTGAATGAGCGAATTTCTGAAACGTCTTCTACAATATATATCACAACAAATCTATTGAAACATGAAAGAAGGAAAAAGTAGACAGGCGGGAGAATAGAGAATTGAAAAAGATTTGATGTTCCTTGTTCTGTGGTAGAGAGTGTGAGAAGTTTTCTGCGAAGGGTTCGATATTGCTGAGAATACCACACTGTAGGACATTATAATATGATATAGTCATGCAAAATAATATAATAACTACACACTATACTACATTCTGCGGACCAGAAATTTGAATCAAATTCAATTATTGTCATTCCACTGTGGGCCTACTGAACATTTGAAATCTTCTTCTTCTTCTTCTTCTTTTTTTCTTCTTCTCCAAAAATATAATCACTGGAACAAAAGAAAGGAACATGTATAACAATATGTTTCCATCAAAATGTAATACAGTATGTATTGTATAGTTATAATGATGAATAAATTGGCGTTTGATTTCCTAGAAACGTTTCCAATTTCGATTCCATTGCTAGATGACGGATTCAACGCCAACTCCTTTCGTTCACGTCACAAAACTCTCTCCACCAATCACAGAAGAGAAGGAGGACACTCCCACTATTCACGCAATGCTATTGGCTGATGCATCTCTTCTTCTCCTTCTTCTTATTCTTCTTCTTCTTCTTCTTCTTTTTCTTCTTCTATTTCTTCTTCTTTCGAACAGGGATTAGGCTATTGCCTGTTCCGACTCACATTCGGAATTATTCACATTTGTATTTTATGAATAATGTCATTGGCTGAATATTGGTCAAATAATTGAAGTGTTATAGAATAAGCTAACTAAACATTAGATCTGTGGTAATAGTGTTTACCTGGCTTTTATTCCGTAATTTTATTTGGTTTGTAGTACCGTATAGCAATACTGTGAGTTAGTGCCTTGGTAATATTATTTGTACTGTGTTGTATAATGTATCAATAACACATTTTCCAATCAATTTTATTTTGGAGAATATCAATGTTACTCCTACTAAATATTGTATATATTGTATCATCTTAATTTTCGATTCTCAGCTGGAGTTGAAGACTTTGGTTTGAAGAATAATACAAGGAAAATGAGAATAAGAGCTTGGTGCTTGAATCATTTGACTAATAAAATAGTTTATTATTCATCATAAATAGCAACATGAAACCAGTATCATGTCCAATACATGAGGAGGAAATGTTTTTGCCTGAAAATACATTTTTCATTACGCCATATCATGGAAATTTCCCAAATTTCAATGGTCTGGATATCTCTCTGTATATAGATCATGAGATTATGTAATTAACGTATTTCATTGAATCATCATTATGCCATTATTTTCCAAGCTCTACACCTCATTAACAACCCTCCTACAGTCAGGATACTGAAAAGGAAGAAGCCTACAGATCTCGTGTAAATGTAGTATAGTGTTAGTGAGTGATACTGGAAATAACAGTGCATGGACATTGCTCACTTAGACTGTGAAGGAGTGAATACCCCTTTAATGTCAAATTTTTACCTATTAATTTAAGCTAGAATTGAACTGTCCATCAACCAAAGTGTTGGATTGCAGTCAAACTACAAGAAAAAAAAAATCATGCCATTATTTCAAGCATCAATATATGAAATTTGAATCATTGATATTCATAAAAATCGAGGCCCCATTAACAGACTAATGAATATCACTTATTTTGAGATCACCAAGGAACAGATTAATTGCTTCATGACTCCGTATATGAATCATCAGAGATCTGATAACAACCTTCCCAAAAATCAAGTAAACGTAGGATATAATAATAGAAGCTTGATGTTCTTTTAACCCTAGAATTCAATATTCTGAATTCAAAACAAAACGTGCCATGCCGGAAACCATTTTGAGCATTGCTTCAACAATAGTAAACGATCAGGTTACTGAATTTTAATATTTATTCCAGAGCTGTATGAATCATGCGTACTGTACCACTGTGCGTGTGCATACGCATGACTAGGCATATGTGACTGTGTTGCGTGTGTGACTATTGACTCAACTACGCTGCTCTCAGTAAAAGGAGATAAGGTTACAAAAATCATATCACCCTTCTGTAGAAGGCAGAAAGGGACGGGAGTGGGAACGTATCCAATTGGTTCAAAATTCGTATGAATTAACTCGGGATCATGTGTCCTAGTTAAAAGGTTTGATGATTCACTTCAATAAGGTAGAATGGGGTCAGGATACGTTGAGAGTGGAGAGGTTGGATAGTGTATCATGGGATATAGCTTGATTTGGATAGGACTGAATTACGTGAAAAATACGGTTCAATACACTCAACTACCTATCATAATGAATCATAATTATTATTTTAGGATAATGTGAATTAAATTAATGTAGTAGTAATGATATATAATATCGGGGCACCGAGCTTCGCTCGTTATTTTTATGTATTGATAAACAGAACACAATTCTCTAAAATGATCGTGTTTATATTTTACAGCTGGCTATATATTATGTCATCTTATGAATTTCGGGGATGCGATATTTTGATTTTTCACATACTCACTCGCTCACTCACTTTTTATTATCCACAGCTGTTTCAGCCAAGGATGAATTATCCTTTTAATGTCGTTTAGCGAGTTTTTCCAGGGATGAGACCTAGTGCAATCAAATTTTTATATCATAAACCTACTATGTTCCAAATTTCGTGTAAATCGTTAGAGCCGTTTTCAAGATCCGTTAAACATGAATAACCAGATATAAAAATATATACAAATATACAGAAATTGCTCGCTTATATATAATGGGATAAGAGTGGAAGTTACTAATCAAGTATGAAATCTTGTGGGAATGAACACCTTGTACAAATAATTCTGATATTTCTTTGCATGTGAGAGTATTCATGTTCCTCGAGAAGATGGAATAATGCTCCAGAATCCAAAGAAAACGTTTCAGCGAGTGAAGAGTTCAGTTATTATGAGCAACTGTTAATATTCATTTTAACAAATTTTAACATTACTCTGTTGCATATCCATACTTTTCCACTAATGAAAAATAACTTGTATTTAAAAAACACTTATGTGGTAAAAATGCACTTTCTATTGATAGTGATGATCGTTTCGACCTGGTGTGGGTCATCATCAGTAGAAGCAGTACAAGACATCCAATAGTAAGTGCATATTCACTTTATAAGTGTTTGTAAAATTCAAGTTATAATTTTAACATGCTCACTTGTAACTCTTCAATTATTATTATTCCATCATATTGGAAAGATCCTGTTTTTTCTCTCTTCTCGGTCAAACTCGCATATTATTCACAGTCGCATATCGCAGTTCATCATCAATAGTTATCAATAAGCTTCACTGGCAATAAAGCTTTAAAACTTAGTATCCAATCTGCAATAATTATTATTCATGAAGAACTATGGACTGGATATGATTCTTTCAAAAACTCAACTTATGATCCAATTTGTTATCATTATTCAGAAAATGAAATATCCTTTAAATACTTGGAAATCCACTTTTTTCCATTCTCACTTTGTTATTCAATCACTATATTCACCTCAATAATAATAATTTTGTATCACTGATTCAATAAAAGAATGAATAATGTTCTCCTTCCGCTCGAAAACACAAAAAAATCTGCTCTTGTATATAAAGGTCTCTGACCTAAGAGAAAATGAACTTGGCAGGATTCTATCACTAGAATTACCCTTTGTGGTTTTCTTCTGTATTCAAAAACCTACAAGTTATTTCCTCAGGAACTTTTCTTGTCTACAATTATCATTATTGCTATCACCACAACAGGTGTTAGAAGGAGAAGAGTTTGAGATTGAAAAGAAAGCAGGAAGTCAAGAGAGTGAGCAGAACTAAAGCAGAGGAGGAAAGATAGAATTAGGAAATTGCGATCACAACAGGTGTGAGAAGGAAGGAAAGATGACAACAGAAGTGCAGAATGAGAATTGGAAAAAACGCTCACTGTGAATAAACTCTGAACAGAAGTGGAAAGACAGATGGAAAAGAGAGAAGATGATAGTCGTAAACGGAAACAAACTCTGAACAAAAGTAGAAAAACAGAAGAAAAAAGTTGAGATGAGAGTCCCAAATGGAAAAAACAGAATAAGAGAATTGCGATCACAACAGGTGTGAGAAGGAGGAAGAGATTACACGAGAAGTGCAGAATGAAAATTGGAAAGAAAGTACAATGTGAATAAGCTCCGAACAAAAGTGGGAGGACAAACGAAAAAGAGATAGGATGAGAGATAGAAATGAAGAGGTGAAATTAAAAAATTGCATTCACAAAAGGTGTGAGAAGGAGGTGAGAGAAGAAGTACAGAATGAACATTGAAAAGGAAGGAGAATGTGAATAAGCTCTGAACAAAAGTGGAAAACAGAAGTGAAAGAGATAGGATGATAGTTCGAAATGAGAAGACAGATCATAACAGGTGTAAAAAGGAGAAAGAAATGACAGGAGGAATGCAGAATGGGAATTAGAAAGAATTGAATGAAAAAGACTAAGAAATTGTCAAAAAACCAATGATTCATTGATAATTAGAAAGACCAGTTTCAGTTATTACACCATTGTCAATCTCTGATAATCTCTGATAACCTCTTCATTTATAACTCTCATCCTATCTCTTTCTCGTTTGCCCTCCCACTTTTGTTCAGAGTTTATTCACATTGTACTTTCTTTCTAATTTTCACTCTGCACTTCTCCTGTCATCTCTTCCTCCTTCTTACACCTGTTGTGATTGCGATTTTTTAATTCTGTCTCTCCATTTGGGACTCTCATCTCAACTCTTTTTCTTCTGTTTTTCTACTTTTGTCTAGAGTTTGTTTCCGTTTACGACTATCATCTTCTCTCTTCTCCATCTGTCTTTCCACTTCTGTTCAGAGTTTATTCACATTGAGCTTTCTTACCAATTCCCATTCTGCACTTGTTGTCATATTTTCTTCCTTTTCACACCTGTTGCTATCGCAATTCTCTATCTCCCCACCTCTTCTTCAATTCTGATCACTTTCTTGACTTCCTGCTTTCTTTTCAATTTTCAACTCTTTCTTCTGAGAAAGAGTTTATCAGAGATCGACAATGGTGTAATAACCGAAACCGGTCTTTCTAATTATCAATAAATCAGTGTTTTTTTGACAATTTCTTAGTCTTTTCCATTCAATATGAATAGTTACCTCAATATCAACTTCTCAACTACACAAGAAGTAAAATTAGAAAGAAAGTACAATGTGAATAAACTTTGAACAATAGTGGGAGGACAAACGAAAAAGAGATAGGATGAGAGTTACAAAAGAAGAGGTGGAATTAAAAAATTGCAATCACTACAATTGTAAGAAGGAAGAAGAGATGACAGGAGAAGTGCAGAGGAAACATTGAAAAGAAAAGCGAATGTCAAGAAACTGAAGTGGAAAAACAGAAGAAAAAGAGATAAGATTAATTGGAAAGTTTCAAATGAAAACACATAATTAAAAATTGCAATTACAACTAGTGTGAGAGGGAAGAAGTTCAGAGGTAACATTGAAAAGTAAGGAGAATGTGAATAAACTCTGAACTAAAGTGGAAAAGCAGAAGTTGAAGAGATAGGATGATAGTCTCAAATAGAGAGACAGAATTGAAAAATTGAGATCACAACAGGTGTAAGAAGGAAGAAGAGATGACAGGTGAAGTGCAGAATGGGAATTGGTAAGAAAGCAAAAAGTGAACAAGCTCTGAACAGAAGTGGAAAGACAGATGGGAAAGAGTTGAGGTAAGAATCCCAAATGGAAAGACAGAATTAAAAAATCTGGTGTGGCGCACTCACACAACTTTCCTTGCCGTTATGAAAATTGATCACCTGACGCTAGTGTTAACGCGCATCTCAAGTCTACTTATAAACAAAGATCAGAGCCAGCTGGTGACAGGACAATAACGTTTGAGACATACGAGGTCTGCTATCTCTTCATAGTGAATCATTTAATAGAACCAACAGTTGCCAACAGTTTACGATTGGATAATCACATTTTCTCGAATTTCGAGCTTATTTTCAATTTTAGGTAAAAATGTTACTGAACATTAGTTGTAGAGATTCTCATACTGAATCTTTTCCACTCGAATGTTTTTGTTTAAATTGTATCTGAAGCGTGAAAATTGAGAATCTAGAATCAAACTTTGCATAGATGGGGCGGAGCTCCTGAAATTTTTTCAGATATAGGACTTGTGGCAGTTGATAGAGCTTATCGATGACTATTCCAGGTATAACTTTAATCGAAATCGTTGGAGCCGTTTTCGAGAAAATCGCGAAAAACCCTGTTTTTGACAACATTTTCGCCATTTTAGCCGCCATCTTGAATCGCATTTGATCGAAATTGTTCGTGTCGGATCCTTATATTGGAAGGACCTTACGTTTCAAATTTCAAGTCATTCCGTTAATTGGGAGACATTGTATGTACACAGACGCACATACACTCATATATATACACACACACACACACACACACACACACACACACACACACACACACAAACACACATACAGACCAATACCCAGAAACCACTTTTTTGGATTCAGGGGACCTTGAAACGTATAGAAATTTGGGTACTTTAATTTTTCGGTGGAAAGCAATACTTTCCTTACCTATGGTAATAGGGCAAGGAAAGTAAAAATTGCTATCACAACAGGTGTAAGAAGGAGAAAAAAAAATGTCAGAAGTGCAGAGGAAACATTGAAAAGAAAGGCGAATGTCAATAAACTGAACAGGAGTGAAAAGACAGAAGTAAGAAAAGAGATAAGATGAGAGTCCTGCACTGAAGATTGTCCCCCGGAGGTTGCGTGATCCTTCGTCATTACCGAGACAGGTAGAACGGCGCTGCTCCAAGATTAAACAATGAGTTTTTTCGAGAAGGATTTTATAAGCTCACGATTCCTCGGCATAAGAGCGCCCTCAGCATCTAGGAGCCAGCCACATATCATGTGACTGAGATATGAATTACAGGAATCGAGCAATCAGATATCCGACACATGTCTGATACGAGCAATCACTGTCACAGGTCGCAGTCTCCCGCCATTGTTCATTGGACCGACTGCTGTTTGATTGACCACAATGTTTCCAAAGGAAGAATTGAATGGAGTCTGCATCTGCGATAAAGCTGCTCTAGAATGTGGTGTTGAGTATTATTATACTACCTACCACAGGTGAAGGAAGTTCTTGGCACAACATTCTAATGGAATGTTCATGTATAGAAAATATATATTACTAGTAAACAAAATGCATGTAGAATACTAGTGTTATTACAATATTAATTAATAGTACTAGTAATATAGTGGAGTGATCCGTGGTCTAGTGGATAGAGTGCTTGCTTGGCAGACTACATATCAAATCAAATAACTTTTATTCAAAAAATAAAAAATCTGGTGTGGCGCACTCACACAACTTCCCTTGCCGTTATGAAAATTGATCCGGTCTCTAGTCTACTATTCAAAGATCTGACCCAGCTGCTGACAGGACAATAACGCTGGAGACACGATGTCTGCTATCTCTCCATAGTGAATGATTTAATAGAATCAACAGTTTGCAATTGAAATAATCACATTTTTTTCGAATTTCGAGCTTATTTTCAATTTTAAGTGAAAATGTTACTGGACATTACTTGTAGAGATTTTCAAGCCCAATCTATTCCATTTTTTGTTTAAATTGGATCTGAAGCCCGATAATTGAGAATCTAAAATCAAACTTTGCATAGATGGGGCGGAACTCCTGAAATTTTTACAGATATGGGACTTGTGTCAGTTGATAGAGCTTATCGATGACTATTCCAGGTATAACTTTAATCAAAATCGTTGGAGCTGTTTTCAAGAAAATCGCGAAAAATCCAGTTTTTGACAACATTTTCGCCATTTTAGCTGCCATCTTGAATCGTATTTGATCGAAATTGTTCGAGTCGGATCCTTATATTGTAGGGACCTTAAGTTCCAAATTTCAAGTCATTCCGTTAAATTGGAGATGAGATATCGTGTACACAGACGCACATACACACACACACATACATACAGACCAATACCCAAAAACCAACTTTTTGGAGTCAGGGGACCTTGAAACGTATAGAAATTCAGAAATTGTGGTACCTTAATTTTTTCGGAAAGCAATACTTTCTTTACCTATGGTAATGAGGCAAGGAAAGTAAAAAATACAGCAGCTGAGACAAAATATACATAGTGAATAATCCCCACAAAGACAACAAATCTGGACAACAAGTCAAGACCACTAGTTCAAACCTGCTCATTACCAGAAGTTCTTTATACTCTTCCCACTTTTCGTACTTTATACAGTTTTTATTTTTCTATTGAAAGATTATAGGGACATTGGAATTGAATTGAAAATTGAGGTTTCAAAACATCAAGCCCAATTGATTGAACTTGAAATATGAAACAGTATTCACTGCTAGAATTTATAAGTAATTCGAAAAACTGGAACAAAGCAATCACTATTTGTAGAGCATACAACATTGATCGAATCAACTTCCATCTACCGGACAAATACAATACTACGTAAAACTATGTTCAACAACTCCTCCACCAATCACAAGCGACTAGATTCGTTCTAGCATCCTATTGGTCGGTGACAAATCACCAACGTCATATACTCCATTCTGTGGGAGTTACAGTTCCAATGAACCAAAATCGACAAGACTGTATTTGTTCGAATATTGAATGCCGCTCATGTAAGTGATAAAATGATCTCTTTATCCAGTGTATACAGTGTACATATTATCATAGTATACTGTTTATGTTTAAGTTACTGTTTATGTGAAAATACACCTACTCACACCCAACAAGATAAGACTTTACCGTTGAAATAAATGGCTTTGACAGATCACTAATTACAGCGCTTGGCAGAGGGATTGAAATGTCGATAAAATCATTTAACAGGCAATGTTAATTCCATGGAATCAGTGTGAGTGGAAGTGGTGTTTGAACATAAAGTGTCAATCTTCCAGTATGGAACGACACATTCATAATTACGTGTTTTAGCAGAACGTTTTCTCGACTCCCTGATTGCTTCCAATCTTAGTCGACGACTTCCTTCTTGAGTATCACGTGACTAATTCAGGGGCACTCATGCCTCCCTAGCTCATGAACGTTACCTCCTCTGAAATGAGAAAAAATCAGCTGCTATAATAATAATATCCAGTGGCTGGATCAGGTCTGGTGTCAGAGTTTTCAGGTTGCAACTGATCAATTACAGAGCCTCTGACATGACCTAACGACTGCTTTTTAGGCAGCCGGGTTCTGCGATTAACGTGTCCATCTGAAAAACCGGGAGTGGCCCGAGATAAAAATCAGCTGTTAAATCCCCCCATTCAAAATAAGAACCCAAAAAATTCTGATAGTATTCTGATTTATTTTAAACACTATTGGCCTTTTTCTGAATAATTGCAATATTTTATTAGCTCATCGTTATCCTATGAGTTCGATATACCTCATTCTCTATGGTTCTATGATTTCATCTTGTACTCTATAATAATCTACTACTCCATTTATCTACATCGATGGATATTATCAACAATTCTTCTTCAGATGGACATTACTGAAATTATAGAATTTCCTTCTAGCTGTTTACCCTGTTGTCAATTTTTGCAGTTGTAGGAGTCTTCGGGGTGATTTGCAGCATTTGAATTGGGTTTTCGTTAAATAATAATAATTATTAATTCCTCTTTATATTACAGTTCGAGAGAATACGGTTGATGAGGTAGGTAATTGATCTGTATTTTATTTGAAAAAAATTCTGGATACAGTATAACAGATAGACTTGGTTGCACAAAAGAATGTTAAATTCTTCTTCTCAAAAAAAGCTTTATCTTATTAGTTCACGTCTCATAATTTCCTTGGCATTATTTGATTAAGATTAGAGAATCAAAATCAAACATACCTTTGTGCAACCAGGCCATGGAGTCGGAATAAATGAACTTTGAGAATATTTACGAAACTTGGAAAAGATTGTTAAATCTTCTCTGTTTTCACATTTTTCTTAATAAGAATGTAATTACATTCCGAATCTTTGGATAAGATTGTTTTATCTTCTCTCTTTCACATTTTTCTTTATAATAATGAAATTAATTTGATTATTCTGAGTAAATGCTTTTTGTTTTCTTCTCTCATTTTTATTTATAATAATATAATTACATTGGGAAAGATTGTTTTATCTTCTCTCTTCACATTTTTCTTTATAATAATGAAATTAATTTGATTATTCTGAGTGAATGCTTTTTGCTCCTTTTTCACATGTTTCTTTATAAGAATGTAATTAATTTGATTATTCCTACTGTGTAAATGCTTTTTGCTTTCTTTTCTTTTTTTACTATATTTCATAATGTGGATAAGTTGAATTGTTGTTTCAGTTACTTGTGTGAATAAGGATCTTCATGGATTTCTGTGAGCCTTTGTATGTAATGAAAAATGAATAAATAAATAAATGAAAACGAAAAACACACAGATTTCTTGCATCGACTGGATTAGTATGATATATTTACAGGAAAATGATAATGAGAATGAATATGTATGAGAGCATGAACGAAAAATAAGCGCGAACCAAGACAGTGACCACTTGGAATAAAAAAGTGTGAATTAGCAAATTGAAGACAGCATTTGAACCCATGTGAAGTGTCTGCAAACTTTCAACAGCGATTCAATATTCTTCTTTTTCCTGTAGCCGTCGCAATCTTTTGGTGCTAAAAACTAAACGCATTTACGCGTCGGAGTTCTCGCAAATGAATGTGCAGAAAAAGTTTGCCGTTTTTTTTATCTGTGCTCGGTACAAAAGCTTCCTTCACTGTTCGTCTGAGGCAGACAGTGAGACAGTGACATGTGGCCAATTACTGTCTCGCTCTTCTGAGGACGTAAATCATGTGGCCGAGACTTTAATAGCAACTTATCCGACTTGGCTATTATGCACTTGCTCACCTCTTAACAAAGAAAGGTAGAGCACTCGTTAGGAGCTGCACTCAATCAGGAGACAAAATAAAATCGTGGCCGTTGACTTGTTGAATGCGTGTTGCATTTGTTTATGGTCATTAGTTATAGGTTTATAGTTATTTTCACAGATGTAATAGGCCAGAACCTGCTTGGTATCTGTGTTATCAAGAGCAATCAGAAGTAATCACCAAGAGAACTAGTACTCTGGTGATCAGAAAACAATTCTCAACATAATTATGTTTTTATTACTTTCCTTGCCCTATTATCATAGGTAAGGAAAGTATTGCATTCCAAGGAAATTTAAGGTACCCTAATTTCATGTTTTCTATACGTTTCAAGGTCCCCTGAGTCCAAAAACATGATTTTTGGGTGTTGGTCTGTGTTCGTGTGTGTGTGGGTGTGTGTGTGTCTGTGAACACGATAACTCCATTCCTAATTATTAACCGATTGACTTGAAATTTTAAACTCAAGGTCCTTATACCATGAGAATCCGACAATAAGAAATTCAATTCAAAATGGCGGGAAAAATGGTGCATAATGACTAAAAAACCATGTTTTTCACGGTTTTCTCGAAAACAGCTCTAACGATTTTCTTCAAATTTATACCCTAGATAGCTAATCTATGAGCCCTATCAACTGACATGAGTCTCATTTCTGGGAAAATTGCAAGAGCTCCGTAATATTCCTGAAAAGAATGAATCTTGTTCAATTTCTATCACGATTTTCTCAAAAATGACTTGACCGATTTTTTTCAAATTCATACCCTGTATAGTTATATATATCAGCTCTATTAACTGGCATGAGTCTCCTCCCTGAGAAATTAACAGGGGGTCCACCCCATCCTTGAGAAATTTACATTGTAACCTCCTTCTCGTGCGTGAGGTAGGTAGGTAGAGCAGTTGATTCAAAAGAACACATGTCGATATTTTATTTGTAGAACATCTGTTTCGACAACTTTTAAAAATCCTCAAATTTTATAATTATTCAAACAAAGGAAAATGTACTCTGAACACAATCACAATAGTATAATCGTAGTTTTAATTATTCAGCCGCCAATCGGCATAATGTTATTCCCTAAATTATCCTCGTTAATGAGGCTTATAGATCAATGAGCAAGGAAAGTTGTGTGAGTGTACCACACCAGATTTTTTGGAATTTGGCTGCAAGAAGTTTTATAAGAGTGAGTTCAAAACAATACTCTAGAGTGTTCATGCAAAGGATGATGATCTAGAATAGAGACACAAGTGAATTAAAAATTCTTAAGAGATATAATGCAAAGGATAATCTAGAAATACCTTTGCCAAGAAATATAGAATGGACGATTTTCTGTTGAAAAATTGATTCAAATTTCATATTAGAATCCTAAATGTGAAAACTGCACACTAAATCGGTCAAAATAATTGTCTAGTACATGATCTGAATAAAATTTCGAACAGCTAGCTATACCAATAATATAGCTACTCACAATGGATTAAGGATGAATCATCATTAATTTTATCTTCTAATGCAAAAGATAATCTAGAAATACCTTTGCCAAGAAATAGAGAATGGACGATTTTCTGTTGAAAATTGATTCAAATCTTATATTAAAATCCTAAATGTGAAAACTGCACACTAAATCGGTCAAAATAATTGTCTAGTACATGATCTGAATAAAATTTCGAACAGCTAGCTATACCAATAATATAGCTACTCACAATGGATTAAGGATGAATCATCATTTAATTTTATCTTCTAATGCAAAAGATAATCTAGAAATACCTTTGCCAAGAAATAGAGAATGGACGATATTCTGTTGAAAAATTGATTCAAATTTCATATTAGAATCCTAAATGTGAAAACTGCACACTAAATCGGTCAAAATAATTGTCTAGTACATGATCTGTATAAAATTTTGAACAGCTAGCTATGCCAATAATTATAGTTACTCACAATGGATTAGGGATGAATCATCATTTAATTTTATCTTCATGAATGAATGAATCCAATCTATTGGAATGGAATAGAAGTTGTCGAGTACCGTCTATTGTTTTAGTGGATTTTCTATTTTATCCCAACAATTTCAGTAGCCCCATTGAGTAAGGTGAGTGAATCTATCTGAAGATTCAGTCCCAGCTTGCAGTATGCCTGTATTGCATGTTACAAGCTTGAGATTGGGAATAAAAAATAATGTCTCGTGAGAATATTAATTTTATGATTACCTTCAAACAAGGAAACAAGATGAAAAAATAAATCCATCCTGTCTGTCTTCCATGAGTACCGGTACTATTCTGAATTTGAATTTGAACATCATTAAGAACACCTCTCATCATATATGTATATGTCAATTATATGTATAGAGATCAACTTGTGAACAATTGAAATCAATTATTTTACTTGTTTTATTATTTTAATTTATTTACTTACTTGAATTTGAACATCATTAAGAACACCTCTCATCATATATGTATAGGCCTATGTCAATTATACGTATAGAGATCAACTTGTGAACAATTGAAATCAATTATTGTACTCCATATTATACAGATGTATGTACTGTCCCACGGAACACAGAACAAATTATATACAATGCCATATTCTTGAATATATATTTATAAAATTATGAGTATTATTCAAACTAAATTTGGACTGTTGTATAAATTAGAATTGGAACCGTTTTGGGCTTATAAGCCTGTGGTACTTTTCTGTAAGTTGTGTTATCCTTAATGATTGAATAAATCCTATTAAATAACTCATATTCCAAAAAATAGCATGGAGAATTCTCTGTTTCTCTATTGTATAATTATTATTATTTTTTTTTTAGACTTGCAATTTCTAAAACTCAGTTTTTCCACATAGTATTCTGATAGGCCCTTACCTACAGGCAAACTGTTAAAAAAATTCATTTGAACATTATAGAATTTAGCTTGAAAATTCTGTCGGAACAAAGTTTGCACACATCGGGCCACAAGGTAGTATTTCGATGATAGTAATAAAATGCAGTTGGAGACAGCTGAATGCAGCATGAGGCAGTTAAGTCTGGAACTTTGTAGTTGTCTCCCAGTATGTAAAATTAAAAAGGAAAAGTGTGTTCAGTGTGGGTAGCATAGCCTTAGCCTCCAGAAAAAGCTGAAAAGATGAGTGGATAAACTGGAGTCGAGTTCATTTCATTCCGTTTCTCGACTCTATAATGTCCCACACGCAATAGATAATACGATTTGTGAGCATGCAAGCTGATTCCTACCTGTTTCATTTATTTAATTATTCGGAATTGATGGGTGACGCCCACTGGCTGAGAAATATTTGTCGAAACGTTTGTTTTGAGTTGTTACTTGAGTTAGTAATGTCTAAGAGTTGGTAAAAATATACAAGCGATAATGTTGTCTCTGGAAGTAATGTTGTATCTACAATACCTTTACTATGTAATGAAGAGTTGAACATGTTAACATGTATTGAAGTTAAAATGCACGGGATAAGAATACATGTTTCCGCTTCATAAACAAATCAAATAGTTTTATTATTACTTGTTCTTGAGCAAGTACAAATAGGAGTTGCTATCCTAATCAGATACATAATACCATAGAGAAACAATAGCGTAAGTAGAT
Source organism: Nilaparvata lugens (assembly GCF_014356525.2). Taxonomy (NCBI): domain Eukaryota; kingdom Metazoa; phylum Arthropoda; class Insecta; order Hemiptera; family Delphacidae; genus Nilaparvata; species Nilaparvata lugens. Next base: position 58,673,474 of record NC_052510.1, on the reverse strand, counting down.
ATTCCATGGTATAGGACATTTATGTCGCAACCTCTACTGTTATTTCAAGCCGATAGTCCACGTAGTTTTTTTCGTGAAGCTGTGTGACGCTCGTAGCCCCTCATACTGTGCCGTTCATACACTCTTACCCCAACAAAACAGTAAAAATCGATAATAATCGACAGTAATCAGTTTGAGATAACAGTAAAAGTTGCGACATAAACGCCCTATACCATGGGATATCTACTTACGCTAGTGTTTCTCTATGATAATACATTCCTGATCAACAGCTTCTCTACTTTAGATTGACAGATTCTTGATTGACGCATCATCACTCCTGAACTATCGTACTGATTAATTAACATTAAATTCCGCATAATAAAGATTCTGAATCGACCGAGGATGGTTATAGGTCTATTTCCATTCTTATTACTTAATTAATTTTAATTATTCCAATGGGAGGTTATGAGTTACAAACTAGTACTTTTCTTAACTGAGAATTTTCAACTTTGATGGATATTTCCAACGTGATTTTGACAAAATTATCAATGATTGTAACAGCTGTGCCTAGTGGAAAGTTGTGTGTATATTTTTGGCTTCAAATTTTTTTGAAATAACCTAATTTATTCCAAGTGCGGTGATATTAAGTGCAATATTTGACTATAATTTGGTATTTTAATCATTCTAAATCCAAAATTTATAGCTCATATAATATTTTTGGACAGAACTTTGAACTAACTTTCCTCAGTAAGAACATAACCTATTTTTTTGGACATTTTATCATTTATCAAAATTTGGGAACAGAGTAGTTTTGGGCTATGCCTGTTGTTCTATCCCGATCATATTCATATGATTTGTAATTATATCAACAAATAAATAAATAATTATTGTATTTTTCCAATAGATTTTACTATTGTTGTCATGTGGATTTGACAGGATAAATATTTTCACTTTCAATTTGCATCATGGAACTATAAAACTATAGTAGAATCTATATTCGCTCTTCACATACCAGCGTTACACCTGCTCATATACTATGAGAAAGCCATATTAATTTTTTATTCAACAAACAAAAACAATATGAAAAGTCCAATAAAGGAAACATATAACCTAGATTTCAAATCAATCCGTTGGTCTAATCATGAATATACTCGTACTAGCCGTCAGGCTCGCTTCGCTCGCCATATCCGTCTAGCCAGGGGGCTCCGCCCTCTGGACCCCCGACTGGATCGTCCAAGAATAAGATCAGCAGGCTCGCTTCGCTCGCCTGCATTTTTCATTTGAGCATTTTTATCATATTTTAGGACAATCCAGTCGGGGGTTCAGACTAAACGTCTGGCTAAACGGATATGGCGAGCGAAGCTGACGGCTAGTAATATAATATTCCCAGCATTGAAGTAGCAGTGCCCAATAAATTATTTTTCCGCGATAAATGTATTTAAATCTTCAACTTGGTGCCAACCTAACAAAGTCAACTCAACTTAATGCCAACCTGACAAAATTATTAATTTAGTTGCCAGTTAACAACTGTTTCGAAAAGGTACTCTATCTAGATTATAGTTCTATAGTAACATATATGATATGGAAATTTCACTTATAATTAAGAGATTGGGAGAAGAAGAATATACATGCTAAAAGACGAACTTTAAACCCTTGAAAACAACCCTTAGAGTTGAAATATTGCCAAAAGATTTCTTAGTGCGCCTCTAAAGGGCCAACTGAACATACCTACCAAATTTGAACGTTTTTGGTCCGGTAGATTTTTAGTTATGCGAGTGAGTGAGTGAGTGAGTCAGTCAGTCAGTGAGTGAGTGCCATTTCGCTTTTATATATATATAGATTAACCTACAGTTGGAATAAACTTCCAATATGAACTGCTCTACTCCATTCAAATAAATCGATTGAACCAGAGATGAACGAAAAAATAATCTACAAATAAAATATTCTCCTATTTATATTTCAATATATAATCATCGTTTCGCTATAATGAAACAGAGGTTTTCATTAATTTCTGATTGGATTTGGACATTATTGCATTCATCATTGTGTATAGACGATGATAGAAATTGATTGCATTTTGTAATAAAGTATCGTAATGATTAGTATTGTTCACTAGTGCGTTATGTTGCAATGTTGCATTTATGTACCTGGAGGCTACAATAATACTGTTGGTAGGAATAATTAAAATATGTTTGATACAAAAAGTCCAATAACAGATTTCGATGAATGGCAAGGTACGAATGAGGTATGAAGAGGGAGAATGTATGGAGAGAGTATGGAGAGAGTATGGAGAGAGTATGGAGAGAGTATGAAGAGAGTATGGAGAGAACTATTGGGGGAAACTCGAGTCTGTAATTTCAGGATTTGAACACGAACAGGATTTTCCAATCTTCGTTTTTCAATTCAACTTGGACTCAATAAATAACGTAACGAAACGAGGGAAGAACTCTGCCTTCCTCCCTGTAGAAAAAAAGAGGGAAGCTAGTTCGCTGTTTGAGGCACTCACATGTCTGTCAAATGAGCATGTCTGCATGTCTACACATGTTCTAAGCACGTGGAATGCGATGTACGATCAATGTCTGTTACTTCAGTACGGGGAATTCAAGTCACTCTCATGATTGGAGAAGTTTAATAAAGTGGAGCTATTGCAAACAAGCTTTCCTTTGTGATCTTCGAAATCCATCTCCAGGATTAAACTAATATGAAATCATGATATTTGAATGAGATATCGCATAATTAATTCCCGAAATGAGTTTTATTCAAATAATATTGCATAATTGGGAGGAAGCTCTAGTAGATATACTGAGAAATATCTTCTTCTTCACGTGCTGTCTCCATGGCGGAGGTTGGCTATCATGATGGCAATTTTCACCCTGCTTACAGCTGACTTGAAAAGTTCATTTGAGGTGCACTTGAACCAATCCCTTAAATTGCGCAACCAAGATATCCTTCTTCGACCCACTGACCTCCTACCTGTTATTTTGCCTTGCATAATGAGGTGCAATATGCGGTGGATTAATTCGCGTTTTACGTTTCTGTTCTTAAGTCTTGATTTAGACACATATCTTGTAATCTTTAATCTGTAATTCTGTAGTTGGTTTGTTTTTCTTTTCGTGTTTAAAAAATTCTTCAATAAGTGAATATTCTCCATTTTAAAAATAACTGAGCGTAATAAATAATTATTATTTTTATGGTATTTGGAACATCTAAATTCAAAAGAATAGAATGGTTTGTATAAATATTTTTGGACTGAAATTTTTGTGGAAATCTAGAAAACATAGACTCATTTCGGACTTTCAATGTTACCTTAATTTGGTAGAAAAATAGTGCAAGGTATTCTTAGTTTTCCTCCCCCATCTGTGCTTCATTGTAGAAAAAAATAAATAAAGAATCTTCATATTTAGATCAATTTGATGAAATCAGTGATAATGATTATCACTGAAATTGAATACGAAAGATTGAATACTTGAAATTGTTAATAATGCTCTAAATGCTTTGAAATTCTTTCCTTGTTGACACTATCATCTCTTTACGATCAGAATATTGATTCGATTATTGTGAAATTGTTTGACAATCACCAATCACACATTACTTTTTGTGTAGTTAAGAAGTTGATATTGTGGTAATTATTCATATTGAATGAAAAAGACTAAGAAATTGTCAAAAAACCACTGATTTATTGATAATTAGAAAAACCGGTTTCGGTTACTACACCATTGTCAATCTCTGATAAACACCATTGTCGATCTCTTGAGTTTATCAGAGATTGACAATGGTGTAATAACCGAAACCGGTTTTTCTAATTATCTATAAATCAGTGGTTTTTGACAATTTCTTAGTCTTTTTCATTCAATCACACATTAGACAAATAGAGGGCTTGAGTCCAATCGAACACTTGAAGAATTTCTTATCAAATTATGTCTATACAAATTAGCAGACTCTTTTGAAAGATGATTTTCGCATCATATAATCCTATGTTGAATTATGTATATTATGTTGTGTTATTTTGTTTTTTGTCTTTTTGTAGGTGTAGTGTATAAATAATATTTGATTACAACATTTTTTCGTGTCATATATTGCAGGAGCGGTGCTTCTTGGTGCAATTCACTATGACGAATGAGGAAGTAAAGAAAGAATATTCTGATACACATGGTTGAAAGACCATTTTTCACTCCCAAAGTAAAATATCATAAAACCATCCTCATAGGGCGTAGAAAATACAATGAAAATACAGGAGCGGTGCTTCTTGGTGCAATTCACTATGACGAATGAGGAAGTAAGGAAAGAATATTCTGATACACATGGCTGGGAGATCAATTTTCACTCCCAAAGTAAAATATCATAAAAAAGTCTTCATAGAGAGTGAAATATATAATTGACCGAGCGAAGTGAGGTCTAAGATTCAAGTCGACGGTTTGCCATTTCTCTTAATGTTTAAGTGTTTGAATGTTTATAATATGTTTATATGTTGCGCATTTACGGCGAAACGAGGTAATAGATTTTCATGAAATTTGACAGGTATGTTCCTTTTCAAATTGCGCGTCGACGTAAATACAAGGTTTTTGGAAATTTTTCATTTCAAGGGTAATATAGAAGGAAAAAGGAACCTCCTTCATACGTCAATATTAGAGTGAAAATCAGACTATAGAATTATTTATCATAAATCAGCTGTCGAGTTGACTATAAATTGCATGCCATGACACATGCAATTCAATATCTCAATGTAACTTTGTAAAAAATTAGCAGCTGTGTAGACTATAAATTGCATGCCTCATTGAATGCAATTTTTATGCACTATTAAATAGGATGCAAAGATCTTATATAACAGCTCGTCTGGGCGCCTAGATGTCTTCTGGTTTTCTCGCGCTAAATTCCGGAAAGGGTTATATGATAATTAAATCTTGTGTAAGCATGATCTGATCGAATAAATAGTTAGTGTATCAGTGTGGATGTGCTTATGGTTTGGGACGTCGTTATAACTCCGCGAGGTCTACTGTTCACAGAACTACTAGTAAAATACTAGTAACTGACCAGAAGTTTTTGAACTGCTCAAGATTGAGGCCATGCGAATCATTCATAGAGTATACCGAATGATAATTCAGCACTCACTTTAAACATAGAACGAACTATCGTTTCCAACACGAATTTATTAATAGATTCTATATTCCGAATTCTGAAACATCGTGGGATAAAACATGCAGCAACAAGACACTTCTCGGTATGAGGAACTTATACATTATGATCAGACGCAAACGATAGCCATAATTAATGCTATGTTCAGCCCAGAATCGTGCCCTAATGTATATTTCAGTGACACTTCTTGCAGTTCTGTTATCAAAATACTCAGACAAGTATTTGCATGGGAAGCAGAGTGAGTTTCCGGGTGAGAAAGGCCTGCTCTGGAGTTGTGGTGAAGTAGGCTAGAGTGAAGTATAGTGAGGTACATGTTATAATGGCAGTAGAGAAAGATAGAAGAACAGCGTTGCCGAGAACATCTGCCTTGCCACTGCCTTCTATAGAGGATTGCTGTAACCAGTAAATCAGGTGTAATATTAAATGTTCATTCTTGTTTGAAAAAAATATCGAGGCACCGAGCTTCGCTCGTTATTTATTTATTGATAAACAGGACACAATTCTTTAAAATGATTGGAGAAGGACTAACAGGCATAGCCCAAACTTGTTTCTCTCCCGAATTTTGATTTATACACTATAAATATTCCAAAAAGTAGGTTGTTATGTTCCATACACTTGAATTCAGGTAAAATTTTCAGTCCAAATATTTGAAAACATAAAAGTTCTATTTAGATTGTTCACAAACCAAATTGGATAACAAAATAACACTCACTAATCACTTAGAACTGTAAAATAATGATTAACTTTGTATATTATGGTATACCATCTCATGTCAACAAATCAGATTATTTGATCGAGTCAATTGAAATTTCTAGATTTCTCGGGAGATAAGGTAAGCTAATTAATAACAGCTGATCTCCCACACAGGCACACGCATCTTCTGCTATCGACAGACGACGAAATTATCATCTGTTTTTTCAAGGATAATTATCCTTTTCATGTCTTCAGCGAGTTTTCTAGGGATGAGACCTAGTACAATGAAATTTTATATCATAAACCTACTATGTTCCAAATTCCGTGAAAATCGTTAGAGCCGTTTTCGAGATCCGTTGAACATAAATAATCATATTATAAATCCTGAGGCCTGTTTCATAGAAGTTACAAGTCCTGTAATACAGGAGAATCACCATTCCAATTACATGCTCAATATAGCCGATAAAATCAGC